>NW_026777652.1:0-155522 GCF_028023285.1 Balaenoptera ricei
TGAGAGGCCCATTGGTGCGCCTGCTGGATTGAATGGTACCTCAATTTTTCCTTTTCAACGCAGCTCCTTTCTGTTCTCATTATTAGCGTTTAACCCTTTTACATCTCACCAGCAGCTAGAGGGTACACAGTTCTCTAAAACCTCTTCAGCATTGATTGTTTGTAGACTTTTTGCCAATGGTCAGTCGACGGGTGTGAGTTGAAAACTTTCTGTAGATTAGATTGCATGAGTCTAATACTTCCTGAGGTTGAGCTTTTATCCATTTTCCTTTCTTTAAAAAGAGAGTGAGTACAACTTACCTCTTCATACGAGCTTCGTAAACATTTTGCCTGTTTTGAATTTCTTTTATCCATTCCCTACCTCAGCACAATTTTGAGGGCAGGTGTCCTTTACAGCCCTGAGTCCTTGTGAATGGTAAGTGACCATTAGCTGTGGGTTAAAAGCTGCTGTTGCGGGAATCGGCCACAAGGCGGCAGCATTTCTCCTTTACCAAATCTGGTTACTAGGGCAACAGAGCCTTACTGGAAGTGGTGTTCTAGGTTGTAAATTAGAATGGAATGTGCGAGGAAAAAGCCCTTTAAGTTTATGTCTCATTACTTCTTGTTGGTATCTTTAACTTAATTTTTATTTCTTATCACAGCAAACTTGATTACAATGTTTTGTTTGTTCTAGGTGTGCAAGATGTGGTTCTTTCACACATAGACATATATCTATTTTTCTTCGGATCCTTTTCCCATGTAGGTTACGACACAATGTTGAGTAGTCTTCTCTTGGTATTGCGTAGGTCTTTGGTGATTATATATTTCACATATGTTTGTATCACTCTGTTAACCTCTATACGGTAATGTATCCAATCCTCACACCTTTCCATTTGGTGAACCATAAGTTTTTTTAATGAATCTATGATAGTGTTTCTCTGTGGAAATACCTTTGTTTGTATCATTTGTTAGGTAACACCTATATGTGATATGATAGGATATGTGTCTTTCGCTTTCTCACTTACAGCAAGTTGCGTGATTACTTCTAGACTCATCTATGGTGCTCCAAATGGCATTGTTTCATTTTTTCACTAGCTCATATTCCATCTGTACATGTAGCAGTTCTTCATTGTCCACCCATCCGTCGTTGGACTTTTTGGTTACTTCCATATCTTGGCGATTGTTATACTATGCAATGCAGATTTGCGTACCTGTGTCCTTCCAATTCTGTCTTCTTAGGTTATAGGTCCAGGAATAGGTCTGCTGGATCATATGGTAGCTCAATGTTTACCTTTTAAAGGCACCTCTATTCCGTTCTCTTTAGTGGCTCTTTCCAGGTTACGTCCCTCTTAAAGCGGAGGGTATGCATTTCTTCCCAGCACCTTCAGCATTTATTCTTTGTAGTTTTTGCTGATGGTTATTCTGAGTGGTGTGAGCTGATACCTCTTTGTGGTTGAATTTGCATGTGTCTCATAATGCGTTGAATTTGAGCTGTAAGACATGTCCTTTTTATTTTTCCAGCTGTGATGAGAGCTTATTTCTTCAAAGTGTTTTCTTAAAGTATGTGTCACCATTTGAAATATTTTGGCCATTATCTCCCTCAAGACATTTTGAGGGCAGGTTTCATTTACAGCCCTGCAGTACTTGTTCATATGAAGTGACCATTAGCTCAGGCTTTAAACCTGCTTTTGCAGGTAACGGCCAGAGAGCGACAGCCTTTCTACGTTCCCCTTGCTGGCACTAGGGAAACAGTCCTACTGGCCAGTGGTGTTTTTCGGTTATAAATTAGAGTGCAATGTGCCCGGATAAACCCACAAATGTTGATGTCTCCTTGCTTTTGTTTGTTTTTAAATTTAATTTATATTTATTATTAGAGTAATATTCCATTGTGTACGTGGACCACTTCTTCTTGGTGCATTCCTCGGTTGATGGACATTTTCATTTCTTCCAAGTGCTGGCTATGGTAAATATTGCTGGCATACAGGTTTCCCAGCCTGTGACTTTTTGATTCTCATTTTCTCAGGTGATAGGCCAAGCAGTGGTTGTGATTGATGGACTGGTAGTTCAATGTTTCCCTTTTCAAAGCACCTACATTGTGTTTTCATTAGTGGCTCTTTACATGCCCCCCCTTACAACCGAGGGTACGCATTTCTCCACACTCCCTTCACCGTTTATTTTTTGCAGCATTTTTCCTAATGGCCATTCTGACTGCTGTGAGCTGATAGGGTTTTGTAATATGGGTATGCATGTCATGAAAATTTTTAAAATTCATCATATTCCTATGCCTTTTTCTTTTCTCTTAAAAGAAAAAACCGTGAGTACAACACAGCTCTTGAAATTGTCTTCTTCGAAGGTTGCCCTCTTCTGAATTTTTTGGTCGATTTTTGACCCCAGAAATTTTCTGGAGGGCAGGCGCAATTTACAGAACTGCAAGTTGGTGAAAATTTAGTGACCTTTTGCAGTGAGTTCAAAGCTGCTGTTGTGGGATACGTCCACAAGGAGGTAGCATTTCTCCATTCCCCAATCTGGGTTCTAGGGCAGCAGAGCCTTTCTGGAAGTCATTGTCCAGGTTGTAAATTAGAATGGAATTTGCCTGGAGAAATCCCCATAAGTTTATGTCTCATTACTTCTTCTTGGTTTTTAAAATTTTTTAAATCTGGGTAAAGTTTAGAATAGTGTTTGTCCTAGGTGTACACAATCTAGTTCATTTGGACATTATGTATGTCTATTAATGTACAGATCCTCTTCCCATATAAAATATTACAGTGTTCCGTCGACCTCCCTTGCTATATGTTCGATCTTTTTGATACATGTATATAATATGTATTTGAATATGTATAGTAACACTAATCTTCATTTCTCAATTTCCCCCCTCCTTTCCTTTTAGATGAGCATAGTTTGTTTTCTACGCCTGTGAGTGTCTTTCTCTTTGGAAATATGTTCATCTGTGTCAGTTATTAGATAATGCCATAAGTGATAATATAAGATATAGGTCTTTTGCTTTCCGACCTCCTTCATGTTTTGTGATTATCTCCAGGCTCATCTATGGTGCCTCAAAGAGCAGTGCTTCAATGTTTTCCATGGCTAATATTCCATTGTGTACATGGACCACTTCTTCTTGGTGCATTCCTCTGTTGATGGACATTTTCGTTGCTTCCAAGTGTTGCCTATGGTAAATATTGCTGGAGTGCAGGATTGCCAGCCTGCGATTTTTGATTTTCATTTTCTCAGGTGATAGACCCAGCAGTGGGTATGATTGATTGACTGGTATGGTAGCTCAACGTTTACCTTTTCAAGGCACCTCAATTGTGCTTTCATTAGTGGCTCTTACCACGTCCCCCTTAGAATCGAGGGTACGCATTTCTCCACAATCACGTCAGCATTTCTTGTTTGCAGCATTTTTGTTGATGGCCATTCTGACTGGTGTGAGCTGATAGGTTTTTGTAATTTGGGTTTACATGTCTGTAAAAATTCCTACAATTCATCATTTTTCCACGCCTTTTCCTTTTCTGTTGAAAGAAAAAAGAAAAAAAAGTGTGAGTACAATATACCTCTTCAAATTTTCTTTTTGGAAGGTTGCACTCTAGAATATTTTGGTCGATTTTCGACCTCAGTATTTTTTGGAGGGCAGGTGTCATTTACAGACCTGCAATTGGTGAATATTTAGTGACCTTTTGCAGTGGGTTTAAAGCTGCTGTTGTGGGAAACGGCCACAAGGATGCAGCATTTCTCCATTCCCAAATCTGGGTACTAGGGCAGCAGAGCCGTTCTGGAAGTCGTTTGCCTAGGTTGTAAATTTGAATGGAATGTGCCAGGAGAACCCCCCATAAGTTTATGTCTCATTACTCCTAGTTCGTTGGTTTAATTTTTTTCAATTGGGGTAATGGTTAGAATGTTGCTTGTCCAAGGTGTACATACTCTGGTTCATCTACATATTCTATATACCTATTTATGTAGAGACCCTCTTCCCGTGTAAATTGTTACACAGTGTTCCGTAAACCTTCCTTGCTATATGGTCGGTCTTTTTGATATATGTATATAATATGTATTTGTATACATATGGTAACGCTAATCTTCATGTATCCATTCCCCCCACCTTTCCTTGTAGATAAGCATAGTTTTTTTTAATAAGTCTGTGATTGACTTTCTCAGTGGAAATATGTTCATTTGTGTCAGTTATTAGAGAACGCGTATAAGTGATATCATAGGATATAGGACTTTTGCTTTCCGACTTACCTCATGTTCTGTGATTATCTCCAAGATCATCTATGGTGTCTCAAAGAGCAGTGTTTCATTGTTTTCCATGGCTAGTATTCATTGTGTACATGGACCGCTTCTTCTTTTTCCTTTCATCTGTTGATGGACATTTTGGTTGCTTCACTGTCTTGTCTATTGTGAATAAGGCTGCAGTGCAGCTTTTGCAGCCCGGGTCTTCTTCATTCTGGTCTTCTCAGGTGAGAGGCCCATTGGTGCGCCTGCTGGATTGAATGGTACCTCAATTTTTCCTTTTCAACGCAGCTCCTTTCTGTTCTCATTATTAGCGTTTAACCCTTTTACATCTCACCAGCAGCTAGAGGGTACACAGTTCTCTAAAACCTCTTCAGCATTGATTGTTTGTAGACTTTTTGCCAATGGTCAGTCGACGGGTGTGAGTTGAAAACTTTTTGTAGATTAGATTGCATGAGTCTAATACTTCCTGAGGTTGAGCTTTTATCCATTTTCCTTTCTTTAAAAAGAGAGTGAGTACAACTTACCTCTTCATACGAGCTTCGTGAACATTTTGCCTGTTTTGAATTTCTTTTATCCATTCCCTACCTCAGCACAATTTTGAGGGCAGGTGTCCTTTACAGCCCTGAGTCCTTGTGAATGGTAAGTGACCATTAGCTGTGGGTTAAAAGCTGCTGTTGCGGGAATCGGCCACAAGGCGGCAGCATTTCTCCTTTACCAAATCTGGTTACTAGGGCAACAGAGCCTTACTGGAAGTGGTGTTCTAGGTTGTAAATTAGAATGGAATGTGCGAGGAAAAAGCCCTTTAAGTTTATGTCTCATTACTTCTTGTTGGTATCTTTAACTTAATTTTTATTTCTTATCACAGCAAACTTGATTACAATGTTTTGTTTGTTCTAGGTGTGCAAGATGTGGTTCTTTCACACATAGACATATATCTATTTTTCTTCGGATCCTTTTCCCATGTAGGTTACGACACAGTGTTGAGTAGTCTTCTCTTGGTATTGCGTAGGTCTTTGGTGATTATATATTTCACATATGTTTGTATCACTCTGTTAACCTCTATACGGTAATGTATCCAATCCTCACACCTTTCCATTTGGTGAACCATAAGTTTTTTTAATGAATCTATGATAGTGTTTCTCTGTGGAAATACCTTTGTTTGTATCATTTGTTAGGTAACACCTATATGTGATATGATAGGATATGTGTCTTTCGCTTTCTCACTTACAGCAAGTTGCGTGATTACTTCTAGACTCATCTATGGTGCTCCAAATGGCATTGTTTCATTTTTTCACTAGCTCATATTCCATCTGTACATGTAGCAGTTCTTCATTGTCCACCCATCCGTCGTTGGACTTTTTGGTTACTTCCATATCTTGGCGATTGTTATACTATGCAATGCAGATTTGCGTACCTGTGTCCTTCCAATTCTGTCTTCTTAGGTTATAGGTCCAGGAATAGGTCTGCTGGATCATATGGTAGCTCAATGTTTACCTTTTAAAGGCACCTCTATTCCGTTCTCTTTAGTGGCTCTTTCCAGGTTACGTCCCTCTTAAAGCGGAGGGTATGCATTTCTTCCCAGCACCTTCAGCATTTATTCTTTGTAGTTTTTGCTGATGGTTATTCTGAGTGGTGTGAGCTGATACCTCTTTGTGGTTGAATTTGCATGTGTCTCATAATGCGTTGAATTTGAGCTGTAAGACATGTCCTTTTTATTTTTCCAGCTGTGATGAGAGCTTATTTCTTCAAAGTGTTTTCTTAAAGTATGTGTCACCATTTGAAATATTTTGGCCATTATCTCCCTCAAGACATTTTGAGGGCAGGTTTCATTTACAGCCCTGCAGTACTTGTTCATATGAAGTGACCATTAGCTCAGGCTTTAAACCTGCTTTTGCAGGTAACGGCCAGAGAGCGACAGCCTTTCTACGTTCCCCTTGCTGGCACTAGGGAAACAGTCCTACCGGCCAGTGGTGTTTTTCGGTTATAAATTAGAGTGCAATGTGCCCGGATAAACCCACAAATGTTGATGTCTCCTTGCTTTTGTTTGTTTTTAAATTTAATTTATATTTATTATTAGAGTAATATTCCATTGTGTACGTGGACCACTTCTTCTTGGTGCATTCCTCGGTTGATGGACATTTTCATTTCTTCCAAGTGCTGGCTATGGTAAATATTGCTGGCATACAGGTTTCCCAGCCTGTGACTTTTTGATTCTCATTTTCTCAGGTGATAGGCCAAGCAGTGGTTGTGATTGATGGACTGGTAGTTCAATGTTTCCCTTTTCAAAGCACCTACATTGTGTTTTCATTAGTGGCTCTTTACATGCCCCCCCTTACAACCGAGGGTACGCATTTCTCCACACTCCCTTCACCGTTTATTTTTTGCAGCATTTTTCCTAATGGCCATTCTGACTGCTGTGAGCTGATAGGGTTTTGTAATATGGGTATGCATGTCATGAAAATTTTTAAAATTCATCATATTCCTATGCCTTTTTCTTTTCTCTTAAAAGAAAAAACCGTGAGTACAACACAGCTCTTGAAATTGTCTTCTTCGAAGGTTGCCCTCTTCTGAATTTTTTGGTCGATTTTTGACCCCAGAAATTTTCTGGAGGGCAGGCGCAATTTACAGAACTGCAAGTTGGTGAAAATTTAGTGACCTTTTGCAGTGAGTTCAAAGCTGCTGTTGTGGGATACGTCCACAAGGAGGTAGCATTTCTCCATTCCCCAATCTGGGTTCTAGGGCAGCAGAGCCTTTCTGGAAGTCATTGTCCAGGTTGTAAATTAGAATGGAATTTGCCTGGAGAAATCCCCATAAGTTTATGTCTCATTACTTCTTCTTGGTTTTTAAAATTTTTTAAATCTGGGTAAAGTTTAGAATAGTGTTTGTCCTAGGTGTACACAATCTAGTTCATTTGGACATTATGTATGTCTATTAATGTACAGATCCTCTTCCCATATAAAATATTACAGTGTTCCGTCGACCTCCCTTGCTATATGTTCGATCTTTTTGATACATGTATATAATATGTATTTGAATATGTATAGTAACACTAATCTTCATTTCTCAATTTCCCCCCTCCTTTCCTTTTAGATGAGCATAGTTTGTTTTCTACGCCTGTGAGTGTCTTTCTCTTTGGAAATATGTTCATCTGTGTCAGTTATTAGATAATGCCATAAGTGATAATATAAGATATAGGTCTTTTGCTTTCCGACCTCCTTCATGTTTTGTGATTATCTCCAGGCTCATCTATGGTGCCTCAAAGAGCAGTGCTTCAATGTTTTCCATGGCTAATATTCCATTGTGTACATGGACCACTTCTTCTTGGTGCATTCCTCTGTTGATGGACATTTTCGTTGCTTCCAAGTGTTGCCTATGGTAAATATTGCTGGAGTGCAGGATTGCCAGCCTGCGATTTTTGATTTTCATTTTCTCAGGTGATAGACCCAGCAGTGGGTATGATTGATTGACTGGTATGGTAGCTCAACGTTTACCTTTTCAAGGCACCTCAATTGTGCTTTCATTAGTGGCTCTTACCACGTCCCCCTTAGAATCGAGGGTACGCATTTCTCCACAATCACGTCAGCATTTCTTGTTTGCAGCATTTTTGTTGATGGCCATTCTGACTGGTGTGAGCTGATAGGTTTTTGTAATTTGGGTTTACATGTCTGTAAAAATTCCTACAATTCATCATTTTTCCACGCCTTTTCCTTTTCTGTTGAAAGAAAAAAGAAAAAAAAGTGTGAGTACAATATACCTCTTCAAATTTTCTTTTTGGAAGGTTGCACTCTAGAATATTTTGGTCGATTTTCGACCTCAGTATTTTTTGGAGGGCAGGTGTCATTTACAGACCTGCAATTGGTGAATATTTAGTGACCTTTTGCAGTGGGTTTAAAGCTGCTGTTGTGGGAAACGGCCACAAGGATGCAGCATTTCTCCATTCCCAAATCTGGGTACTAGGGCAGCAGAGCCGTTCTGGAAGTCGTTTGCCTAGGTTGTAAATTTGAATGGAATGTGCCAGGAGAACCCCCCATAAGTTTATGTCTCATTACTCCTAGTTCGTTGGTTTAATTTTTTTCAATTGGGGTAATGGTTAGAATGTTGCTTGTCCAAGGTGTACATACTCTGGTTCATCTACATATTCTATATACCTATTTATGTAGAGACCCTCTTCCCGTGTAAATTGTTACACAGTGTTCCGTAAACCTTCCTTGCTATATGGTCGGTCTTTTTGATATATGTATATAATATGTATTTGTATACATATGGTAACGCTAATCTTCATGTATCCATTCCCCCCACCTTTCCTTGTAGATAAGCATAGTTTTTTTTAATAAGTCTGTGATTGACTTTCTCAGTGGAAATATGTTCATTTGTGTCAGTTATTAGAGAACGCGTATAAGTGATATCATAGGATATAGGACTTTTGCTTTCCGACTTACCTCATGTTCTGTGATTATCTCCAAGATCATCTATGGTGTCTCAAAGAGCAGTGTTTCATTGTTTTCCATGGCTAGTATTCATTGTGTACATGGACCGCTTCTTCTTTTTCCTTTCATCTGTTGATGGACATTTTGGTTGCTTCACTGTCTTGTCTATTGTGAATAAGGCTGCAGTGCAGCTTTTGCAGCCCGGGTCTTCTTCATTCTGGTCTTCTCAGGTGAGAGGCCCATTGGTGCGCCTGCTGGATTGAATGGTACCTCAATTTTTCCTTTTCAACGCAGCTCCTTTCTGTTCTCATTATTAGCGTTTAACCCTTTTACATCTCACCAGCAGCTAGAGGGTACACAGTTCTCTAAAACCTCTTCAGCATTGATTGTTTGTAGACTTTTTGCCAATGGTCAGTCGACGGGTGTGAGTTGAAAACTTTTTGTAGATTAGATTGCATGAGTCTAATACTTCCTGAGGTTGAGCTTTTATCCATTTTCCTTTCTTTAAAAAGAGAGTGAGTACAACTTACCTCTTCATACGAGCTTCGTGAACATTTTGCCTGTTTTGAATTTCTTTTATCCATTCCCTACCTCAGCACAATTTTGAGGGCAGGTGTCCTTTACAGCCCTGAGTCCTTGTGAATGGTAAGTGACCATTAGCTGTGGGTTAAAAGCTGCTGTTGCGGGAATCGGCCACAAGGCGGCAGCATTTCTCCTTTACCAAATCTGGTTACTAGGGCAACAGAGCCTTACTGGAAGTGGTGTTCTAGGTTGTAAATTAGAATGGAATGTGCGAGGAAAAAGCCCTTTAAGTTTATGTCTCATTACTTCTTGTTGGTATCTTTAACTTAATTTTTATTTCTTATCACAGCAAACTTGATTACAATGTTTTGTTTGTTCTAGGTGTGCAAGATGTGGTTCTTTCACACATAGACATATATCTATTTTTCTTCGGATCCTTTTCCCATGTAGGTTACGACACAGTGTTGAGTAGTCTTCTCTTGGTATTGCGTAGGTCTTTGGTGATTATATATTTCACATATGTTTGTATCACTCTGTTAACCTCTATACGGTAATGTATCCAATCCTCACACCTTTCCATTTGGTGAACCATAAGTTTTTTTAATGAATCTATGATAGTGTTTCTCTGTGGAAATACCTTTGTTTGTATCATTTGTTAGGTAACACCTATATGTGATATGATAGGATATGTGTCTTTCGCTTTCTCACTTACAGCAAGTTGCGTGATTACTTCTAGACTCATCTATGGTGCTCCAAATGGCATTGTTTCATTTTTTCACTAGCTCATATTCCATCTGTACATGTAGCAGTTCTTCATTGTCCACCCATCCGTCGTTGGACTTTTTGGTTACTTCCATATCTTGGCGATTGTTATACTATGCAATGCAGATTTGCGTACCTGTGTCCTTCCAATTCTGTCTTCTTAGGTTATAGGTCCAGGAATAGGTCTGCTGGATCATATGGTAGCTCAATGTTTACCTTTTAAAGGCACCTCTATTCCGTTCTCTTTAGTGGCTCTTTCCAGGTTACGTCCCTCTTAAAGCGGAGGGTATGCATTTCTTCCCAGCACCTTCAGCATTTATTCTTTGTAGTTTTTGCTGATGGTTATTCTGAGTGGTGTGAGCTGATACCTCTTTGTGGTTGAATTTGCATGTGTCTCATAATGCGTTGAATTTGAGCTGTAAGACATGTCCTTTTTATTTTTCCAGCTGTGATGAGAGCTTATTTCTTCAAAGTGTTTTCTTAAAGTATGTGTCACCATTTGAAATATTTTGGCCATTATCTCCCTCAAGACATTTTGAGGGCAGGTTTCATTTACAGCCCTGCAGTACTTGTTCATATGAAGTGACCATTAGCTCAGGCTTTAAACCTGCTTTTGCAGGTAACGGCCAGAGAGCGACAGCCTTTCTACGTTCCCCTTGCTGGCACTAGGGAAACAGTCCTACCGGCCAGTGGTGTTTTTCGGTTATAAATTAGAGTGCAATGTGCCCGGATAAACCCACAAATGTTGATGTCTCCTTGCTTTTGTTTGTTTTTAAATTTAATTTATATTTATTATTAGAGTAATATTCCATTGTGTACGTGGACCACTTCTTCTTGGTGCATTCCTCGGTTGATGGACATTTTCATTTCTTCCAAGTGCTGGCTATGGTAAATATTGCTGGCATACAGGTTTCCCAGCCTGTGACTTTTTGATTCTCATTTTCTCAGGTGATAGGCCAAGCAGTGGTTGTGATTGATGGACTGGTAGTTCAATGTTTCCCTTTTCAAAGCACCTACATTGTGTTTTCATTAGTGGCTCTTTACATGCCCCCCCTTACAACCGAGGGTACGCATTTCTCCACACTCCCTTCACCGTTTATTTTTTGCAGCATTTTTCCTAATGGCCATTCTGACTGCTGTGAGCTGATAGGGTTTTGTAATATGGGTATGCATGTCATGAAAATTTTTAAAATTCATCATATTCCTATGCCTTTTTCTTTTCTCTTAAAAGAAAAAACCGTGAGTACAACACAGCTCTTGAAATTGTCTTCTTCGAAGGTTGCCCTCTTCTGAATTTTTTGGTCGATTTTTGACCCCAGAAATTTTCTGGAGGGCAGGCGCAATTTACAGAACTGCAAGTTGGTGAAAATTTAGTGACCTTTTGCAGTGAGTTCAAAGCTGCTGTTGTGGGATACGTCCACAAGGAGGTAGCATTTCTCCATTCCCCAATCTGGGTTCTAGGGCAGCAGAGCCTTTCTGGAAGTCATTGTCCAGGTTGTAAATTAGAATGGAATTTGCCTGGAGAAATCCCCATAAGTTTATGTCTCATTACTTCTTCTTGGTTTTTAAAATTTTTTAAATCTGGGTAAAGTTTAGAATAGTGTTTGTCCTAGGTGTACACAATCTAGTTCATTTGGACATTATGTATGTCTATTAATGTACAGATCCTCTTCCCATATAAAATATTACAGTGTTCCGTCGACCTCCCTTGCTATATGTTCGATCTTTTTGATACATGTATATAATATGTATTTGAATATGTATAGTAACACTAATCTTCATTTCTCAATTTCCCCCCTCCTTTCCTTTTAGATGAGCATAGTTTGTTTTCTACGCCTGTGAGTGTCTTTCTCTTTGGAAATATGTTCATCTGTGTCAGTTATTAGATAATGCCATAAGTGATAATATAAGATATAGGTCTTTTGCTTTCCGACCTCCTTCATGTTTTGTGATTATCTCCAGGCTCATCTATGGTGCCTCAAAGAGCAGTGCTTCAATGTTTTCCATGGCTAATATTCCATTGTGTACATGGACCACTTCTTCTTGGTGCATTCCTCTGTTGATGGACATTTTCGTTGCTTCCAAGTGTTGCCTATGGTAAATATTGCTGGAGTGCAGGATTGCCAGCCTGCGATTTTTGATTTTCATTTTCTCAGGTGATAGACCCAGCAGTGGGTATGATTGATTGACTGGTATGGTAGCTCAACGTTTACCTTTTCAAGGCACCTCAATTGTGCTTTCATTAGTGGCTCTTACCACGTCCCCCTTAGAATCGAGGGTACGCATTTCTCCACAATCACGTCAGCATTTCTTGTTTGCAGCATTTTTGTTGATGGCCATTCTGACTGGTGTGAGCTGATAGGTTTTTGTAATTTGGGTTTACATGTCTGTAAAAATTCCTACAATTCATCATTTTTCCACGCCTTTTCCTTTTCTGTTGAAAGAAAAAAGAAAAAAAAGTGTGAGTACAATATACCTCTTCAAATTTTCTTTTTGGAAGGTTGCACTCTAGAATATTTTGGTCGATTTTCGACCTCAGTATTTTTTGGAGGGCAGGTGTCATTTACAGACCTGCAATTGGTGAATATTTAGTGACCTTTTGCAGTGGGTTTAAAGCTGCTGTTGTGGGAAACGGCCACAAGGATGCAGCATTTCTCCATTCCCAAATCTGGGTACTAGGGCAGCAGAGCCGTTCTGGAAGTCGTTTGCCTAGGTTGTAAATTTGAATGGAATGTGCCAGGAGAACCCCCCATAAGTTTATGTCTCATTACTCCTAGTTCGTTGGTTTAATTTTTTTCAATTGGGGTAATGGTTAGAATGTTGCTTGTCCAAGGTGTACATACTCTGGTTCATCTACATATTCTATATACCTATTTATGTAGAGACCCTCTTCCCGTGTAAATTGTTACACAGTGTTCCGTAAACCTTCCTTGCTATATGGTCGGTCTTTTTGATATATGTATATAATATGTATTTGTATACATATGGTAACGCTAATCTTCATGTATCCATTCCCCCCACCTTTCCTTGTAGATAAGCATAGTTTTTTTTAATAAGTCTGTGATTGACTTTCTCAGTGGAAATATGTTCATTTGTGTCAGTTATTAGAGAACGCGTATAAGTGATATCATAGGATATAGGACTTTTGCTTTCCGACTTACCTCATGTTCTGTGATTATCTCCAAGATCATCTATGGTGTCTCAAAGAGCAGTGTTTCATTGTTTTCCATGGCTAGTATTCATTGTGTACATGGACCGCTTCTTCTTTTTCCTTTCATCTGTTGATGGACATTTTGGTTGCTTCACTGTCTTGTCTATTGTGAATAAGGCTGCAGTGCAGCTTTTGCAGCCCGGGTCTTCTTCATTCTGGTCTTCTCAGGTGAGAGGCCCATTGGTGCGCCTGCTGGATTGAATGGTACCTCAATTTTTCCTTTTCAACGCAGCTCCTTTCTGTTCTCATTATTAGCGTTTAACCCTTTTACATCTCACCAGCAGCTAGAGGGTACACAGTTCTCTAAAACCTCTTCAGCATTGATTGTTTGTAGACTTTTTGCCAATGGTCAGTCGACGGGTGTGAGTTGAAAACTTTTTGTAGATTAGATTGCATGAGTCTAATACTTCCTGAGGTTGAGCTTTTATCCATTTTCCTTTCTTTAAAAAGAGAGTGAGTACAACTTACCTCTTCATACGAGCTTCGTGAACATTTTGCCTGTTTTGAATTTCTTTTATCCATTCCCTACCTCAGCACAATTTTGAGGGCAGGTGTCGTTTACAGCCCTGAGTCCTTGTGAATGGTAAGTGACCATTAGCTGTGGGTTAAAAGCTGCTGTTGCGGGAATCGGCCACAAGGCGGCAGCATTTCTCCTTTACCAAATCTGGTTACTAGGGCAACAGAGCCTTACTGGAAGTGGTGTTCTAGGTTGTAAATTAGAATGGAATGTGCGAGGAAAAAGCCCTTTAAGTTTATGTCTCATTACTTCTTGTTGGTATCTTTAACTTAATTTTTATTTCTTATCACAGCAAACTTGATTACAATGTTTTGTTTGTTCTAGGTGTGCAAGATGTGGTTCTTTCACACATAGACATATATCTATTTTTCTTCGGATCCTTTTCCCATGTAGGTTACGACACAATGTTGAGTAGTCTTCTCTTGGTATTGCGTAGGTCTTTGGTGATTATATATTTCACATATGTTTGTATCACTCTGTTAACCTCTATACGGTAATGTATCCAATCCTCACACCTTTCCATTTGGTGAACCATAAGTTTTTTTAATGAATCTATGATAGTGTTTCTCTGTGGAAATACCTTTGTTTGTATCATTTGTTAGGTAACACCTATATGTGATATGATAGGATATGTGTCTTTCGCTTTCTCACTTACAGCAAGTTGCGTGATTACTTCTAGACTCATCTATGGTGCTGCAAATGGCATTGTTTCATTTTTTCACTAGCTCATATTCCATCTGTACATGTAGCAGTTCTTCATTGTCCACCCATCCGTCGTTGGACTTTTTGGTTACTTCCATATCTTGGCGATTGTTATACTATGCAATGCATATTTGCGTACCTGTGTCCTTCCAATTCTGTCTTCTTAGGTTATAGGTCCAGGAATAGGTCTGCTGGATCATATGGTAGCTCAATGTTTACCTTTTAAAGGCACCTCTATTCCGTTCTCTTTAGTGGCTCTTTCCAGGTTACGTCCCTCTTAAAGCGGAGGGTATGCATTTCTTCCCAGCACCTTCAGCATTTATTCTTTGTAGTTTTTGCTGATGGTTATTCTGAGTGGTGTGAGCTGATACCTCTTTGTGGTTGAATTTGCATGTGTCTCATAATGCGTTGAAATTGAGCTGTAAGACATGTCCTTTTTATTTTTCCAGCTGTGATGAGAGCTTATTTCTTCAAAGTGTTTTCTTAAAGTATGTGTCACCATTTGAAATATTTTGGCCATTATCTCCCTCAAGACATTTTGAGGGCAGGTTTCATTTACAGCCCTGCAGTACTTGTTCATATGAAGTGACCATTAGCTCAGGCTTTAAACCTGCTTTTGCAGGTAACGGCCAGAGAGCGACAGCCTTTCTACGTTCCCCTTGCTGGCACTAGGGAAACAGTCCTACTGGCCAGTGGTGTTTTTCGGTTATAAATTAGAGTGCAATGTGCCCGGATAAACCCACAAATGTTGATGTCTCCTTGCTTTTGTTTGTTTTTAAATTTAATTTATATTTATTATTAGAGTAATATTCCATTGTGTACGTGGACCACTTCTTCTTGGTGCATTCCTCGGTTGATGGACATTTTCATTTCTTCCAAGTGCTGGCTATGGTAAATATTGCTGGCATACAGGTTTCCCAGCCTGTGACTTTTTGATTCTCATTTTCTCAGGTGATAGGCCAAGCAGTGGTTGTGATTGATGGACTGGTAGTTCAATGTTTCCCTTTTCAAAGCACCTACATTGTGTTTTCATTAGTGGCTCTTTACATGCCCCCCCTTACAACCGAGGGTACGCATTTCTCCACACTCCCTTCACCGTTTATTTTTTGCAGCATTTTTCCTAATGGCCATTCTGACTGCTGTGAGCTGATAGGGTTTTGTAATATGGGTATGCATGTCATGAAAATTTTTAAAATTCATCATATTCCTATGCCTTTTTCTTTTCTCTTAAAAGAAAAAACCGTGAGTACAACACAGCTCTTGAAATTGTCTTCTTCGAAGGTTGCCCTCTTCTGAATTTTTTGGTCGATTTTTGACCCCAGAAATTTTCTGGAGGGCAGGCGCAATTTACAGAACTGCAAGTTGGTGAAAATTTAGTGACCTTTTGCAGTGAGTTCAAAGCTGCTGTTGTGGGATACGTCCACAAGGAGGTAGCATTTCTCCATTCCCCAATCTGGGTTCTAGGGCAGCAGAGCCTTTCTGGAAGTCATTGTCCAGGTTGTAAATTAGAATGGAATTTGCCTGGAGAAATCCCCATAAGTTTATGTCTCATTACTTCTTCTTGGTTTTTAAAATTTTTTAAATCTGGGTAAAGTTTAGAATAGTGTTTGTCCTAGGTGTACACAATCTAGTTCATTTGGACATTATGTATGTCTATTAATGTACAGATCCTCTTCCCATATAAAATATTACAGTGTTCCGTCGACCTCCCTTGCTATATGTTCGATCTTTTTGATACATGTATATAATATGTATTTGAATATGTATAGTAACACTAATCTTCATTTCTCAATTTCCCCCCTCCTTTCCTTTTAGATGAGCATAGTTTGTTTTCTACGCCTGTGAGTGTCTTTCTCTTTGGAAATATGTTCATCTGTGTCAGTTATTAGATAATGCCATAAGTGATAATATAAGATATAGGTCTTTTGCTTTCCGACCTACTTCATGTTTTGTGATTATCTCCAGGCTCATCTATGGTGCCTCAAAGAGCAGTGCTTCAATGTTTTCCATGGCTAATATTCCATTGTGTACATGGACCACTTCTTCTTGGTGCATTCCTCTGTTGATGGACATTTTCGTTGCTTCCAAGTGTTGCCTATGGTAAATATTGCTGGAGTGCAGGATTGCCAGCCTGCGATTTTTGATTTTCATTTTCTCAGGTGATAGACCCAGCAGTGGGTATGATTGATTGACTGGTATGGTAGCTCAACGTTTACCTTTTCAAGGCACCTCAATTGTGCTTTCATTAGTGGCTCTTACCACGTCCCCCTTAGAATCGAGGGTACGCATTTCTCCACAATCACGTCAGCATTTCTTGTTTGCAGCATTTTTGTTGATGGCCATTCTGACTGGTGTGAGCTGATAGGTTTTTGTAATTTGGGTTTACATGTCTGTAAAAATTCCTACAATTCATCATTTTTCCACGCCTTTTCCTTTTCTGTTGAAAGAAAAAAGAAAAAAAAGTGTGAGTACAATATACCTCTTCAAATTTTCTTTTTGGAAGGTTGCACTCTAGAATATTTTGGTCGATTTTCGACCTCAGTATTTTTTGGAGGGCAGGTGTCATTTACAGACCTGCAATTGGTGAATATTTAGTGACCTTTTGCAGTGGGTTTAAAGCTGCTGTTGTGGGAAACGGCCACAAGGATGCAGCATTTCTCCATTCCCAAATCTGGGTACTAGGGCAGCAGAGCCGTTCTGGAAGTCGTTTGCCTAGGTTGTAAATTTGAATGGAATGTGCCAGGAGAACCCCCCATAAGTTTATGTCTCATTACTCCTAGTTCGTTGGTTTAATTTTTTTCAATTGGGGTAATGGTTAGAATGTTGCTTGTCCAAGGTGTACATACTCTGGTTCATCTACATATTCTATATACCTATTTATGTAGAGACCCTCTTCCCGTGTAAATTGTTACACAGTGTTCCGTAAACCTTCCTTGCTATATGGTCGGTCTTTTTGATATATGTATATAATATGTATTTGTATACATATGGTAACGCTAATCTTCATGTATCCATTCCCCCCACCTTTCCTTGTAGATAAGCATAGTTTTTTTTAATAAGTCTGTGATTGACTTTCTCAGTGGAAATATGTTCATTTGTGTCAGTTATTAGAGAACGCGTATAAGTGATATCATAGGATATAGGACTTTTGCTTTCCGACTTACCTCATGTTCTGTGATTATCTCCAAGATCATCTATGGTGTCTCAAAGAGCAGTGTTTCATTGTTTTCCATGGCTAGTATTCATTGTGTACATGGACCGCTTCTTCTTTTTCCTTTCATCTGTTGATGGACATTTTGGTTGCTTCACTGTCTTGTCTATTGTGAATAAGGCTGCAGTGCAGCTTTTGCAGCCCGGGTCTTCTTCATTCTGGTCTTCTCAGGTGAGAGGCCCATTGGTGCGCCTGCTGGATTGAATGGTACCTCAATTTTTCCTTTTCAACGCAGCTCCTTTCTGTTCTCATTATTAGCGTTTAACCCTTTTACATCTCACCAGCAGCTAGAGGGTACACAGTTCTCTAAAACCTCTTCAGCATTGATTGTTTGTAGACTTTTTGCCAATGGTCAGTCGACGGGTGTGAGTTGAAAACTTTTTGTAGATTAGATTGCATGAGTCTAATACTTCCTGAGGTTGAGCTTTTATCCATTTTCCTTTCTTTAAAAAGAGAGTGAGTACAACTTACCTCTTCATACGAGCTTCGTGAACATTTTGCCTGTTTTGAATTTCTTTTATCCATTCCCTACCTCAGCACAACTTTGAGGGCAGGTGTCCTTTACAGCCCTGAGTCCTTGTGAATGGTAAGTGACCATTAGCTGTGGGTTAAAAGCTGCTGTTGCGGGAATCGGCCACAAGGCGGCAGCATTTCTCCTTTACCAAATCTGGTTACTAGGGCAACAGAGCCTTACTGGAAGTGGTGTTCTAGGTTGTAAATTAGAATGGAATGTGCGAGGAAAAAGCCCTTTAAGTTTATGTCTCATTACTTCTTGTTGGTATCTTTAACTTAATTTTTATTTCTTATCACAGCAAACTTGATTACAATGTTTTGTTTGTTCTAGGTGTGCAAGATGTGGTTCTTTCACACATAGACATATATCTATTTTTCTTCGGATCCTTTTCCCATGTAGGTTACGACACAATGTTGAGTAGTCTTCTCTTGGTATTGCGTAGGTCTTTGGTGATTATATATTTCACATATGTTTGTATCACTCTGTTAACCTCTATACGGTAATGTATCCAATCCTCACACCTTTCCATTTGGTGAACCATAAGTTTTTTTAATGAATCTATGATAGTGTTTCTCTGTGGAAATACCTTTGTTTGTATCATTTGTTAGGTAACACCTATATGTGATATGATAGGATATGTGTCTTTCGCTTTCTCACTTACAGCAAGTTGCGTGATTACTTCTAGACTCATCTATGGTGCTCCAAATGGCATTGTTTCATTTTTTCACTAGCTCATATTCCATCTGTACATGTAGCAGTTCTTCATTGTCCACCCATCCGTCGTTGGACTTTTTGGTTACTTCCATATCTTGGCGATTGTTATACTATGCAATGCAGATTTGCGTACCTGTGTCCTTCCAATTCTGTCTTCTTAGGTTATAGGTCCAGGAATAGGTCTGCTGGATCATATGGTAGCTCAATGTTTACCTTTTAAAGGCACCTCTATTCCGTTCTCTTTAGTGGCTCTTTCCAGGTTACGTCCCTCTTAAAGCGGAGGGTATGCATTTCTTCCCAGCACCTTCAGCATTTATTCTTTGTAGTTTTTGCTGATGGTTATTCTGAGTGGTGTGAGCTGATACCTCTTTGTGGTTGAATTTGCATGTGTCTCATAATGCGTTGAATTTGAGCTGTAAGACATGTCCTTTTTATTTTTCCAGCTGTGATGAGAGCTTATTTCTTCAAAGTGTTTTCTTAAAGTATGTGTCACCATTTGAAATATTTTGGCCATTATCTCCCTCAAGACATTTTGAGGGCAGGTTTCATTTACAGCCCTGCAGTACTTGTTCATATGAAGTGACCATTAGCTCAGGCTTTAAACCTGCTTTTGCAGGTAACGGCCAGAGAGCGACAGCCTTTCTACGTTCCCCTTGCTGGCACTAGGGAAACAGTCCTACTGGCCAGTGGTGTTTTTCGGTTATAAATTAGAGTGCAATGTGCCCGGATAAACCCACAAATGTTGATGTCTCCTTGCTTTTGTTTGTTTTTAAATTTAATTTATATTTATTATTAGAGTAATATTCCATTGTGTACGTGGACCACTTCTTCTTGGTGCATTCCTCGGTTGATGGACATTTTCATTTCTTCCAAGTGCTGGCTATGGTAAATATTGCTGGCATACAGGTTTCCCAGCCTGTGACTTTTTGATTCTCATTTTCTCAGGTGATAGGCCAAGCAGTGGTTGTGATTGATGGACTGGTAGTTCAATGTTTCCCTTTTCAAAGCACCTACATTGTGTTTTCATTAGTGGCTCTTTACATGCCCCCCCTTACAACCGAGGGTACGCATTTCTCCACACTCCCTTCACCGTTTATTTTTTGCAGCATTTTTCCTAATGGCCATTCTGACTGCTGTGAGCTGATAGGGTTTTGTAATATGGGTATGCATGTCATGAAAATTTTTAAAATTCATCATATTCCTATGCCTTTTTCTTTACTCTTAAAAGAAAAAACCGTGAGTACAACACAGCTCTTGAAATTGTCTTCTTCGAAGGTTGCCCTCTTCTGAATTTTTTGGTCGATTTTTGACCCCAGAAATTTTCTGGAGGGCAGGCGCAATTTACAGAACTGCAAGTTGGTGAAAATTTAGTGACCTTTTGCAGTGAGTTCAAAGCTGCTGTTGTGGGATACGTCCACAAGGAGGTAGCATTTCTCCATTCCCCAATCTGGGTTCTAGGGCAGCAGAGCCTTTCTGGAAGTCATTGTCCAGGTTGTAAATTAGAATGGAATTTGCCTGGAGAAATCCCCATAAGTTTATGTCTCATTACTTCTTCTTGGTTTTTAAAATTTTTTAAATCTGGGTAAAGTTTAGAATAGTGTTTGTCCTAGGTGTACACAATCTAGTTCATTTGGACATTATGTATGTCTATTAATGTACAGATCCTCTTCCCATATAAAATATTACAGTGTTCCGTCGACCTCCCTTGCTATATGTTCGATCTTTTTGATACATGTATATAATATGTATTTGAATATGTATAGTAACACTAATCTTCATTTCTCAATTTCCCCCCTCCTTTCCTTTTAGATGAGCATAGTTTGTTTTCTACGCCTGTGAGTGTCTTTCTCTTTGGAAATATGTTCATCTGTGTCAGTTATTAGATAATGCCATAAGTGATAATATAAGATATAGGTCTTTTGCTTTCCGACCTACTTCATGTTTTGTGATTATCTCCAGGCTCATCTATGGTGCCTCAAAGAGCAGTGCTTCAATGTTTTCCATGGCTAATATTCCATTGTGTACATGGACCACTTCTTCTTGGTGCATTCCTCTGTTGATGGACATTTTCGTTGCTTCCAAGTGTTGCCTATGGTAAATATTGCTGGAGTGCAGGATTGCCAGCCTGCGATTTTTGATTTTCATTTTCTCAGGTGATAGACCCAGCAGTGGGTATGATTGATTGACTGGTATGGTAGCTCAACGTTTACCTTTTCAAGGCACCTCAATTGTGCTTTCATTAGTGGCTCTTACCACGTCCCCCTTAGAATCGAGGGTACGCATTTCTCCACAATCACGTCAGCATTTCTTGTTTGCAGCATTTTTGTTGATGGCCATTCTGACTGGTGTGAGCTGATAGGTTTTTGTAATTTGGGTTTACATGTCTGTAAAAATTCCTACAATTCATCATTTTTCCACGCCTTTTCCTTTTCTGTTGAAAGAAAAAAGAAAAAAAAGTGTGAGTACAATATACCTCTTCAAATTTTCTTTTTGGAAGGTTGCACTCTAGAATATTTTGGTCGATTTTCGACCTCAGTATTTTTTGGAGGGCAGGTGTCATTTACAGACCTGCAATTGGTGAATATTTAGTGACCTTTTGCAGTGGGTTTAAAGCTGCTGTTGTGGGAAACGGCCACAAGGATGCAGCATTTCTCCATTCCCAAATCTGGGTACTAGGGCAGCAGAGCCGTTCTGGAAGTCGTTTGCCTAGGTTGTAAATTTGAATGGAATGTGCCAGGAGAACCCCCCATAAGTTTATGTCTCATTACTCCTAGTTCGTTGGTTTAATTTTTTTCAATTGGGGTAATGGTTAGAATGTTGCTTGTCCAAGGTGTACATACTCTGGTTCATCTACATATTCTATATACCTATTTATGTAGAGACCCTCTTCCCGTGTAAATTGTTACACAGTGTTCCGTAAACCTTCCTTGCTATATGGTCGGTCTTTTTGATATATGTATATAATATGTATTTGTATACATATGGTAACGCTAATCTTCATGTATCCATTCCCCCCACCTTTCCTTGTAGATAAGCATAGTTTTTTTTAATAAGTCTGTGATTGACTTTCTCAGTGGAAATATGTTCATTTGTGTCAGTTATTAGAGAACGCGTATAAGTGATATCATAGGATATAGGACTTTTGCTTTCCGACTTACCTCATGTTCTGTGATTATCTCCAAGATCATCTATGGTGTCTCAAAGAGCAGTGTTTCATTGTTTTCCATGGCTAGTATTCATTGTGTACATGGACCGCTTCTTCTTTTTCCTTTCATCTGTTGATGGACATTTTGGTTGCTTCACTGTCTTGTCTATTGTGAATAAGGCTGCAGTGCAGCTTTTGCAGCCCGGGTCTTCTTCATTCTGGTCTTCTCAGGTGAGAGGCCCATTGGTGCGCCTGCTGGATTGAATGGTACCTCAATTTTTCCTTTTCAACGCAGCTCCTTTCTGTTCTCATTATTAGCGTTTAACCCTTTTACATCTCACCAGCAGCTAGAGGGTACACAGTTCTCTAAAACCTCTTCAGCATTGATTGTTTGTAGACTTTTTGCCAATGGTCAGTCGACGGGTGTGAGTTGAAAACTTTTTGTAGATTAGATTGCATGAGTCTAATACTTCCTGAGGTTGAGCTTTTATCCATTTTCCTTTCTTTAAAAAGAGAGTGAGTACAACTTACCTCTTCATACGAGCTTCGTGAACATTTTGCCTGTTTTGAATTTCTTTTATCCATTCCCTACCTCAGCACAATTTTGAGGGCAGGTGTCCTTTACAGCCCTGAGTCCTTGTGAATGGTAAGTGACCATTAGCTGTGGGTTAAAAGCTGCTGTTGCGGGAATCGGCCACAAGGCGGCAGCATTTCTCCTTTACCAAATCTGGTTACTAGGGCAACAGAGCCTTACTGGAAGTGGTGTTCTAGGTTGTAAATTAGAATGGAATGTGCGAGGAAAAAGCCCTTTAAGTTTATGTCTCATTACTTCTTGTTGGTATCTTTAACTTAATTTTTATTTCTTATCACAGCAAACTTGATTACAATGTTTTGTTTGTTCTAGGTGTGCAAGATGTGGTTCTTTCACACATAGACATATATCTATTTTTCTTCGGATCCTTTTCCCATGTAGGTTACGACACAGTGTTGAGTAGTCTTCTCTTGGTATTGCGTAGGTCTTTGGTGATTATATATTTCACATATGTTTGTATCACTCTGTTAACCTCTATACGGTAATGTATCCAATCCTCACACCTTTCCATTTGGTGAACCATAAGTTTTTTTAATGAATCTATGATAGTGTTTCTCTGTGGAAATACCTTTGTTTGTATCATTTGTTAGGTAACACCTATATGTGATATGATAGGATATGTGTCTTTCGCTTTCTCACTTACAGCAAGTTGCGTGATTACTTCTAGACTCATCTATGGTGCTCCAAATGGCATTGTTTCATTTTTTCACTAGCTCATATTCCATCTGTACATGTAGCAGTTCTTCATTGTCCACCCATCCGTCGTTGGACTTTTTGGTTACTTCCATATCTTGGCGATTGTTATACTATGCAATGCAGATTTGCGTACCTGTGTCCTTCCAATTCTGTCTTCTTAGGTTATAGGTCCAGGAATAGGTCTGCTGGATCATATGGTAGCTCAATGTTTACCTTTTAAAGGCACCTCTATTCCGTTCTCTTTAGTGGCTCTTTCCAGGTTACGTCCCTCTTAAAGCGGAGGGTATGCATTTCTTCCCAGCACCTTCAGCATTTATTCTTTGTAGTTTTTGCTGATGGTTATTCTGAGTGGTGTGAGCTGATACCTCTTTGTGGTTGAATTTGCATGTGTCTCATAATGCGTTGAATTTGAGCTGTAAGACATGTCCTTTTTATTTTTCCAGCTGTGATGAGAGCTTATTTCTTCAAAGTGTTTTCTTAAAGTATGTGTCACCATTTGAAATATTTTGGCCATTATCTCCCTCAAGACATTTTGAGGGCAGGTTTCATTTACAGCCCTGCAGTACTTGTTCATATGAAGTGACCATTAGCTCAGGCTTTAAACCTGCTTTTGCAGGTAACGGCCAGAGAGCGACAGCCTTTCTACGTTCCCCTTGCTGGCACTAGGGAAACAGTCCTACTGGCCAGTGGTGTTTTTCGGTTATAAATTAGAGTGCAATGTGCCCGGATAAACCCACAAATGTTGATGTCTCCTTGCTTTTGTTTGTTTTTAAATTTAATTTATATTTATTATTAGAGTAATATTCCATTGTGTACGTGGACCACTTCTTCTTGGTGCATTCCTCGGTTGATGGACATTTTCATTTCTTCCAAGTGCTGGCTATGGTAAATATTGCTGGCATACAGGTTTCCCAGCCTGTGACTTTTTGATTCTCATTTTCTCAGGTGATAGGCCAAGCAGTGGTTGTGATTGATGGACTGGTAGTTCAATGTTTCCCTTTTCAAAGCACCTACATTGTGTTTTCATTAGTGGCTCTTTACATGCCCCCCCTTACAACCGAGGGTACGCATTTCTCCACACTCCCTTCACCGTTTATTTTTTGCAGCATTTTTCCTAATGGCCATTCTGACTGCTGTGAGCTGATAGGGTTTTGTAATATGGGTATGCATGTCATGAAAATTTTTAAAATTCATCATATTCCTATGCCTTTTTCTTTTCTCTTAAAAGAAAAAACCGTGAGTACAACACAGCTCTTGAAATTGTCTTCTTCGAAGGTTGCCCTCTTCTGAATTTTTTGGTCGATTTTTGACCCCAGAAATTTTCTGGAGGGCAGGCGCAATTTACAGAACTGCAAGTTGGTGAAAATTTAGTGACCTTTTGCAGTGAGTTCAAAGCTGCTGTTGTGGGATACGTCCACAAGGAGGTAGCATTTCTCCATTCCCCAATCTGGGTTCTAGGGCAGCAGAGCCTTTCTGGAAGTCATTGTCCAGGTTGTAAATTAGAATGGAATTTGCCTGGAGAAATCCCCATAAGTTTATGTCTCATTACTTCTTCTTGGTTTTTAAAATTTTTTAAATCTGGGTAAAGTTTAGAATAGTGTTTGTCCTAGGTGTACACAATCTAGTTCATTTGGACATTATGTATGTCTATTAATGTACAGATCCTCTTCCCATATAAAATATTACAGTGTTCCGTCGACCTCCCTTGCTATATGTTCGATCTTTTTGATACATGTATATAATATGTATTTGAATATGTATAGTAACACTAATCTTCATTTCTCAATTTCCCCCCTCCTTTCCTTTTAGATGAGCATAGTTTGTTTTCTACGCCTGTGAGTGTCTTTCTCTTTGGAAATATGTTCATCTGTGTCAGTTATTAGATAATGCCATAAGTGATAATATAAGATATAGGTCTTTTGCTTTCCGACCTCCTTCATGTTTTGTGATTATCTCCAGGCTCATCTATGGTGCCTCAAAGAGCAGTGCTTCAATGTTTTCCATGGCTAATATTCCATTGTGTACATGGACCACTTCTTCTTGGTGCATTCCTCTGTTGATGGACATTTTCGTTGCTTCCAAGTGTTGCCTATGGTAAATATTGCTGGAGTGCAGGATTGCCAGCCTGCGATTTTTGATTTTCATTTTCTCAGGTGATAGACCCAGCAGTGGGTATGATTGATTGACTGGTATGGTAGCTCAACGTTTACCTTTTCAAGGCACCTCAATTGTGCTTTCATTAGTGGCTCTTACCACGTCCCCCTTAGAATCGAGGGTACGCATTTCTCCACAATCACGTCAGCATTTCTTGTTTGCAGCATTTTTGTTGATGGCCATTCTGACTGGTGTGAGCTGATAGGTTTTTGTAATTTGGGTTTACATGTCTGTAAAAATTCCTACAATTCATCATTTTTCCACGCCTTTTCCTTTTCTGTTGAAAGAAAAAAGAAAAAAAAGTGTGAGTACAATATACCTCTTCAAATTTTCTTTTTGGAAGGTTGCACTCTAGAATATTTTGGTCGATTTTCGACCTCAGTATTTTTTGGAGGGCAGGTGTCATTTACAGACCTGCAATTGGTGAATATTTAGTGACCTTTTGCAGTGGGTTTAAAGCTGCTGTTGTGGGAAACGGCCACAAGGATGCAGCATTTCTCCATTCCCAAATCTGGGTACTAGGGCAGCAGAGCCGTTCTGGAAGTCGTTTGCCTAGGTTGTAAATTTGAATGGAATGTGCCAGGAGAACCCCCCATAAGTTTATGTCTCATTACTCCTAGTTCGTTGGTTTAATTTTTTTCAATTGGGGTAATGGTTAGAATGTTGCTTGTCCAAGGTGTACATACTCTGGTTCATCTACATATTCTATATACCTATTTATGTAGAGACCCTCTTCCCGTGTAAATTGTTACACAGTGTTCCGTAAACCTTCCTTGCTATATGGTCGGTCTTTTTGATATATGTATATAATATGTATTTGTATACATATGGTAACGCTAATCTTCATGTATCCATTCCCCCCACCTTTCCTTGTAGATAAGCATAGTTTTTTTTAATAAGTCTGTGATTGACTTTCTCAGTGGAAATATGTTCATTTGTGTCAGTTATTAGAGAACGCGTATAAGTGATATCATAGGATATAGGACTTTTGCTTTCCGACTTACCTCATGTTCTGTGATTATCTCCAAGATCATCTATGGTGTCTCAAAGAGCAGTGTTTCATTGTTTTCCATGGCTAGTATTCATTGTGTACATGGACCGCTTCTTCTTTTTCCTTTCATCTGTTGATGGACATTTTGGTTGCTTCACTGTCTTGTCTATTGTGAATAAGGCTGCAGTGCAGCTTTTGCAGCCCGGGTCTTCTTCATTCTGGTCTTCTCAGGTGAGAGGCCCATTGGTGCGCCTGCTGGATTGAATGGTACCTCAATTTTTCCTTTTCAACGCAGCTCCTTTCTGTTCTCATTATTAGCGTTTAACCCTTTTACATCTCACCAGCAGCTAGAGGGTACACAGTTCTCTAAAACCTCTTCAGCATTGATTGTTTGTAGACTTTTTGCCAATGGTCAGTCGACGGGTGTGAGTTGAAAACTTTTTGTAGATTAGATTGCATGAGTCTAATACTTCCTGAGGTTGAGCTTTTATCCATTTTCCTTTCTTTAAAAAGAGAGTGAGTACAACTTACCTCTTCATACGAGCTTCGTGAACATTTTGCCTGTTTTGAATTTCTTTTATCCATTCCCTACCTCAGCACAATTTTGAGGGCAGGTGTCCTTTACAGCCCTGAGTCCTTGTGAATGGTAAGTGACCATTAGCTGTGGGTTAAAAGCTGCTGTTGCGGGAATCGGCCACAAGGCGGCAGCATTTCTCCTTTACCAAATCTGGTTACTAGGGCAACAGAGCCTTACTGGAAGTGGTGTTCTAGGTTGTAAATTAGAATGGAATGTGCGAGGAAAAAGCCCTTTAAGTTTATGTCTCATTACTTCTTGTTGGTATCTTTAACTTAATTTTTATTTCTTATCACAGCAAACTTGATTACAATGTTTTGTTTGTTCTAGGTGTGCAAGATGTGGTTCTTTCACACATAGACATATATCTATTTTTCTTCGGATCCTTTTCCCATGTAGGTTACGACACAGTGTTGAGTAGTCTTCTCTTGGTATTGCGTAGGTCTTTGGTGATTATATATTTCACATATGTTTGTATCACTCTGTTAACCTCTATACGGTAATGTATCCAATCCTCACACCTTTCCATTTGGTGAACCATAAGTTTTTTTAATGAATCTATGATAGTGTTTCTCTGTGGAAATACCTTTGTTTGTATCATTTGTTAGGTAACACCTATATGTGATATGATAGGATATGTGTCTTTCGCTTTCTCACTTACAGCAAGTTGCGTGATTACTTCTAGACTCATCTATGGTGCTCCAAATGGCATTGTTTCATTTTTTCACTAGCTCATATTCCATCTGTACATGTAGCAGTTCTTCATTGTCCACCCATCCGTCGTTGGACTTTTTGGTTACTTCCATATCTTGGCGATTGTTATACTATGCAATGCAGATTTGCGTACCTGTGTCCTTCCAATTCTGTCTTCTTAGGTTATAGGTCCAGGAATAGGTCTGCTGGATCATATGGTAGCTCAATGTTTACCTTTTAAAGGCACCTCTATTCCGTTCTCTTTAGTGGCTCTTTCCAGGTTACGTCCCTCTTAAAGCGGAGGGTATGCATTTCTTCCCAGCACCTTCAGCATTTATTCTTTGTAGTTTTTGCTGATGGTTATTCTGAGTGGTGTGAGCTGATACCTCTTTGTGGTTGAATTTGCATGTGTCTCATAATGCGTTGAATTTGAGCTGTAAGACATGTCCTTTTTATTTTTCCAGCTGTGATGAGAGCTTATTTCTTCAAAGTGTTTTCTTAAAGTATGTGTCACCATTTGAAATATTTTGGCCATTATCTCCCTCAAGACATTTTGAGGGCAGGTTTCATTTACAGCCCTGCAGTACTTGTTCATATGAAGTGACCATTAGCTCAGGCTTTAAACCTGCTTTTGCAGGTAACGGCCAGAGAGCGACAGCCTTTCTACGTTCCCCTTGCTGGCACTAGGGAAACAGTCCTACTGGCCAGTGGTGTTTTTCGGTTATAAATTAGAGTGCAATGTGCCCGGATAAACCCACAAATGTTGATGTCTCCTTGCTTTTGTTTGTTTTTAAATTTAATTTATATTTATTATTAGAGTAATATTCCATTGTGTACGTGGACCACTTCTTCTTGGTGCATTCCTCGGTTGATGGACATTTTCATTTCTTCCAAGTGCTGGCTATGGTAAATATTGCTGGCATACAGGTTTCCCAGCCTGTGACTTTTTGATTCTCATTTTCTCAGGTGATAGGCCAAGCAGTGGTTGTGATTGATGGACTGGTAGTTCAATGTTTCCCTTTTCAAAGCACCTACACTGTGTTTTCATTAGTGGCTCTTTACATGCCCCCCCTTACAACCGAGGGTACGCATTTCTCCACACTCCCTTCACCGTTTATTTTTTGCAGCATTTTTCCTAATGGCCATTCTGACTGCTGTGAGCTGATAGGGTTTTGTAATATGGGTATGCATGTCATGAAAATTTTTAAAATTCATCATATTCCTATGCCTTTTTCTTTTCTCTTAAAAGAAAAAACCGTGAGTACAACACAGCTCTTGAAATTGTCTTCTTCGAAGGTTGCCCTCTTCTGAATTTTTTGGTCGATTTTTGACCCCAGAAATTTTCTGGAGGGCAGGCGCAATTTACAGAACTGCAAGTTGGTGAAAATTTAGTGACCTTTTGCAGTGAGTTCAAAGCTGCTGTTGTGGGATACGTCCACAAGGAGGTAGCATTTCTCCATTCCCCAATCTGGGTTCTAGGGCAGCAGAGCCTTTCTGGAAGTCATTGTCCAGGTTGTAAATTAGAATGGAATTTGCCTGGAGAAATCCCCATAAGTTTATGTCTCATTACTTCTTCTTGGTTTTTAAAATTTTTTAAATCTGGGTAAAGTTTAGAATAGTGTTTGTCCTAGGTGTACACAATCTAGTTCATTTGGACATTATGTATGTCTATTAATGTACAGATCCTCTTCCCATATAAAATATTACAGTGTTCCGTCGACCTCCCTTGCTATATGTTCGATCTTTTTGATACATGTATATAATATGTATTTGAATATGTATAGTAACACTAATCTTCATTTCTCAATTTCCCCCCTCCTTTCCTTTTAGATGAGCATAGTTTGTTTTCTACGCCTGTGAGTGTCTTTCTCTTTGGAAATATGTTCATCTGTGTCAGTTATTAGATAATGCCATAAGTGATAATATAAGATATAGGTCTTTTGCTTTCCGACCTCCTTCATGTTTTGTGATTATCTCCAGGCTCATCTATGGTGCCTCAAAGAGCAGTGCTTCAATGTTTTCCATGGCTAATATTCCATTGTGTACATGGACCACTTCTTCTTGGTGCATTCCTCTGTTGATGGACATTTTCGTTGCTTCCAAGTGTTGCCTATGGTAAATATTGCTGGAGTGCAGGATTGCCAGCCTGCGATTTTTGATTTTCATTTTCTCAGGTGATAGACCCAGCAGTGGGTATGATTGATTGACTGGTATGGTAGCTCAACGTTTACCTTTTCAAGGCACCTCAATTGTGCTTTCATTAGTGGCTCTTACCACGTCCCCCTTAGAATCGAGGGTACGCATTTCTCCACAATCACGTCAGCATTTCTTGTTTGCAGCATTTTTGTTGATGGCCATTCTGACTGGTGTGAGCTGATAGGTTTTTGTAATTTGGGTTTACATGTCTGTAAAAATTCCTACAATTCATCATTTTTCCACGCCTTTTCCTTTTCTGTTGAAAGAAAAAAGAAAAAAAAGTGTGAGTACAATATACCTCTTCAAATTTTCTTTTTGGAAGGTTGCACTCTAGAATATTTTGGTCGATTTTCGACCTCAGTATTTTTTGGAGGGCAGGTGTCATTTACAGACCTGCAATTGGTGAATATTTAGTGACCTTTTGCAGTGGGTTTAAAGCTGCTGTTGTGGGAAACGGCCACAAGGATGCAGCATTTCTCCATTCCCAAATCTGGGTACTAGGGCAGCAGAGCCGTTCTGGAAGTCGTTTGCCTAGGTTGTAAATTTGAATGGAATGTGCCAGGAGAACCCCCCATAAGTTTATGTCTCATTACTCCTAGTTCGTTGGTTTAATTTTTTTCAATTGGGGTAATGGTTAGAATGTTGCTTGTCCAAGGTGTACATACTCTGGTTCATCTACATATTCTATATACCTATTTATGTAGAGACCCTCTTCCCGTGTAAATTGTTACACAGTGTTCCGTAAACCTTCCTTGCTATATGGTCGGTCTTTTTGATATATGTATATAATATGTATTTGTATACATATGGTAACGCTAATCTTCATGTATCCATTCCCCCCACCTTTCCTTGTAGATAAGCATAGTTTTTTTTAATAAGTCTGTGATTGACTTTCTCAGTGGAAATATGTTCATTTGTGTCAGTTATTAGAGAACGCGTATAAGTGATATCATAGGATATAGGACTTTTGCTTTCCGACTTACCTCATGTTCTGTGATTATCTCCAAGATCATCTATGGTGTCTCAAAGAGCAGTGTTTCATTGTTTTCCATGGCTAGTATTCATTGTGTACATGGACCGCTTCTTCTTTTTCCTTTCATCTGTTGATGGACATTTTGGTTGCTTCACTGTCTTGTCTATTGTGAATAAGGCTGCAGTGCAGCTTTTGCAGCCCGGGTCTTCTTCATTCTGGTCTTCTCAGGTGAGAGGCCCATTGGTGCGCCTGCTGGATTGAATGGTACCTCAATTTTTCCTTTTCAACGCAGCTCCTTTCTGTTCTCATTATTAGCGTTTAACCCTTTTACATCTCACCAGCAGCTAGAGGGTACACAGTTCTCTAAAACCTCTTCAGCATTGATTGTTTGTAGACTTTTTGCCAATGGTCAGTCGACGGGTGTGAGTTGAAAACTTTTTGTAGATTAGATTGCATGAGTCTAATACTTCCTGAGGTTGAGCTTTTATCCATTTTCCTTTCTTTAAAAAGAGAGTGAGTACAACTTACCTCTTCATACGAGCTTCGTGAACATTTTGCCTGTTTTGAATTTCTTTTATCCATTCCCTACCTCAGCACAATTTTGAGGGCAGGTGTCCTTTACAGCCCTGAGTCCTTGTGAATGGTAAGTGACCATTAGCTGTGGGTTAAAAGCTGCTGTTGCGGGAATCGGCCACAAGGCGGCAGCATTTCTCCTTTACCAAATCTGGTTACTAGGGCAACAGAGCCTTACTGGAAGTGGTGTTCTAGGTTGTAAATTAGAATGGAATGTGCGAGGAAAAAGCCCTTTAAGTTTATGTCTCATTACTTCTTGTTGGTATCTTTAACTTAATTTTTATTTCTTATCACAGCAAACTTGATTACAATGTTTTGTTTGTTCTAGGTGTGCAAGATGTGGTTCTTTCACACATAGACATATATCTATTTTTCTTCGGATCCTTTTCCCATGTAGGTTACGACACAGTGTTGAGTAGTCTTCTCTTGGTATTGCGTAGGTCTTTGGTGATTATATATTTCACATATGTTTGTATCACTCTGTTAACCTCTATACGGTAATGTATCCAATCCTCACACCTTTCCATTTGGTGAACCATAAGTTTTTTTAATGAATCTATGATAGTGTTTCTCTGTGGAAATACCTTTGTTTGTATCATTTGTTAGGTAACACCTATATGTGATATGATAGGATATGTGTCTTTCGCTTTCTCACTTACAGCAAGTTGCGTGATTACTTCTAGACTCATCTATGGTGCTGCAAATGGCATTGTTTCATTTTTTCACTAGCTCATATTCCATCTGTACATGTAGCAGTTCTTCATTGTCCACCCATCCGTCGTTGGACTTTTTGGTTACTTCCATATCTTGGCGATTGTTATACTATGCAATGCAGATTTGCGTACCTGTGTCCTTCCAATTCTGTCTTCTTAGGTTATAGGTCCAGGAATAGGTCTGCTGGATCATATGGTAGCTCAATGTTTACCTTTTAAAGGCACCTCTATTCCGTTCTCTTTAGTGGCTCTTTCCAGGTTACGTCCCTCTTAAAGCGGAGGGTATGCATTTCTTCCCAGCACCTTCAGCATTTATTCTTTGTAGTTTTTGCTGATGGTTATTCTGAGTGGTGTGAGCTGATACCTCTTTGTGGTTGAATTTGCATGTGTCTCATAATGCGTTGAATTTGAGCTGTAAGACATGTCCTTTTTATTTTTCCAGCTGTGATGAGAGCTTATTTCTTCAAAGTGTTTTCTTAAAGTATGTGTCACCATTTGAAATATTTTGGCCATTATCTCCCTCAAGACATTTTGAGGGCAGGTTTCATTTACAGCCCTGCAGTACTTGTTCATATGAAGTGACCATTAGCTCAGGCTTTAAACCTGCTTTTGCAGGTAACGGCCAGAGAGCGACAGCCTTTCTACGTTCCCCTTGCTGGCACTAGGGAAACAGTCCTACTGGCCAGTGGTGTTTTTCGGTTATAAATTAGAGTGCAATGTGCCCGGATAAACCCACAAATGTTGATGTCTCCTTGCTTTTGTTTGTTTTTAAATTTAATTTATATTTATTATTAGAGTAATATTCCATTGTGTACGTGGACCACTTCTTCTTGGTGCATTCCTCGGTTGATGGACATTTTCATTTCTTCCAAGTGCTGGCTATGGTAAATATTGCTGGCATACAGGTTTCCCAGCCTGTGACTTTTTGATTCTCATTTTCTCAGGTGATAGGCCAAGCAGTGGTTGTGATTGATGGACTGGTAGTTCAATGTTTCCCTTTTCAAAGCACCTACATTGTGTTTTCATTAGTGGCTCTTTACATGCCCCCCCTTACAACCGAGGGTACGCATTTCTCCACACTCCCTTCACCGTTTATTTTTTGCAGCATTTTTCCTAATGGCCATTCTGACTGCTGTGAGCTGATAGGGTTTTGTAATATGGGTATGCATGTCATGAAAATTTTTAAAATTCATCATATTCCTATGCCTTTTTCTTTTCTCTTAAAAGAAAAAACCGTGAGTACAACACAGCTCTTGAAATTGTCTTCTTCGAAGGTTGCCCTCTTCTGAATTTTTTGGTCGATTTTTGACCCCAGAAATTTTCTGGAGGGCAGGCGCAATTTACAGAACTGCAAGTTGGTGAAAATTTAGTGACCTTTTGCAGTGAGTTCAAAGCTGCTGTTGTGGGATACGTCCACAAGGAGGTAGCATTTCTCCATTCCCCAATCTGGGTTCTAGGGCAGCAGAGCCTTTCTGGAAGTCATTGTCCAGGTTGTAAATTAGAATGGAATTTGCCTGGAGAAATCCCCATAAGTTTATGTCTCATTACTTCTTCTTGGTTTTTAAAATTTTTTAAATCTGGGTAAAGTTTAGAATAGTGTTTGTCCTAGGTGTACACAATCTAGTTCATTTGGACATTATGTATGTCTATTAATGTACAGATCCTCTTCCCATATAAAATATTACAGTGTTCCGTCGACCTCCCTTGCTATATGTTCGATCTTTTTGATACATGTATATAATATGTATTTGAATATGTATAGTAACACTAATCTTCATTTCTCAATTTCCCCCCTCCTTTCCTTTTAGATGAGCATAGTTTGTTTTCTACGCCTGTGAGTGTCTTTCTCTTTGGAAATATGTTCATCTGTGTCAGTTATTAGATAATGCCATAAGTGATAATATAAGATATAGGTCTTTTGCTTTCCGACCTCCTTCATGTTTTGTGATTATCTCCAGGCTCATCTATGGTGCCTCAAAGAGCAGTGCTTCAATGTTTTCCATGGCTAATATTCCATTGTGTACATGGACCACTTCTTCTTGGTGCATTCCTCTGTTGATGGACATTTTCGTTGCTTCCAAGTGTTGCCTATGGTAAATATTGCTGGAGTGCAGGATTGCCAGCCTGCGATTTTTGATTTTCATTTTCTCAGGTGATAGACCCAGCAGTGGGTATGATTGATTGACTGGTATGGTAGCTCAACGTTTACCTTTTCAAGGCACCTCAATTGTGCTTTCATTAGTGGCTCTTACCACGTCCCCCTTAGAATCGAGGGTACGCATTTCTCCACAATCACGTCAGCATTTCTTGTTTGCAGCATTTTTGTTGATGGCCATTCTGACTGGTGTGAGCTGATAGGTTTTTGTAATTTGGGTTTACATGTCTGTAAAAATTCCTACAATTCATCATTTTTCCACGCCTTTTCCTTTTCTGTTGAAAGAAAAAAGAAAAAAAAGTGTGAGTACAATATACCTCTTCAAATTTTCTTTTTGGAAGGTTGCACTCTAGAATATTTTGGTCGATTTTCGACCTCAGTATTTTTTGGAGGGCAGGTGTCATTTACAGACCTGCAATTGGTGAATATTTAGTGACCTTTTGCAGTGGGTTTAAAGCTGCTGTTGTGGGAAACGGCCACAAGGATGCAGCATTTCTCCATTCCCAAATCTGGGTACTAGGGCAGCAGAGCCGTTCTGGAAGTCGTTTGCCTAGGTTGTAAATTTGAATGGAATGTGCCAGGAGAACCCCCCATAAGTTTATGTCTCATTACTCCTAGTTCGTTGGTTTAATTTTTTTCAATTGGGGTAATGGTTAGAATGTTGCTTGTCCAAGGTGTACATACTCTGGTTCATCTACATATTCTATATACCTATTTATGTAGAGACCCTCTTCCCGTGTAAATTGTTACACAGTGTTCCGTAAACCTTCCTTGCTATATGGTCGGTCTTTTTGATATATGTATATAATATGTATTTGTATACATATGGTAACGCTAATCTTCATGTATCCATTCCCCCCACCTTTCCTTGTAGATAAGCATAGTTTTTTTTAATAAGTCTGTGATTGACTTTCTCAGTGGAAATATGTTCATTTGTGTCAGTTATTAGAGAACGCGTATAAGTGATATCATAGGATATAGGACTTTTGCTTTCCGACTTACCTCATGTTCTGTGATTATCTCCAAGATCATCTATGGTGTCTCAAAGAGCAGTGTTTCATTGTTTTCCATGGCTAGTATTCATTGTGTACATGGACCGCTTCTTCTTTTTCCTTTCATCTGTTGATGGACATTTTGGTTGCTTCACTGTCTTGTCTATTGTGAATAAGGCTGCAGTGCAGCTTTTGCAGCCCGGGTCTTCTTCATTCTGGTCTTCTCAGGTGAGAGGCCCATTGGTGCGCCTGCTGGATTGAATGGTACCTCAATTTTTCCTTTTCAACGCAGCTCCTTTCTGTTCTCATTATTAGCGTTTAACCCTTTTACATCTCACCAGCAGCTAGAGGGTACACAGTTCTCTAAAACCTCTTCAGCATTGATTGTTTGTAGACTTTTTGCCAATGGTCAGTCGACGGGTGTGAGTTGAAAACTTTCTGTAGATTAGATTGCATGAGTCTAATACTTCCTGAGGTTGAGCTTTTATCCATTTTCCTTTCTTTAAAAAGAGAGTGAGTACAACTTACCTCTTCATACGAGCTTCGTAAACATTTTGCCTGTTTTGAATTTCTTTTATCCATTCCCTACCTCAGCACAATTTTGAGGGCAGGTGTCCTTTACAGCCCTGAGTCCTTGTGAATGGTAAGTGACCATTAGCTGTGGGTTAAAAGCTGCTGTTGCGGGAATCGGCCACAAGGCGGCAGCATTTCTCCTTTACCAAATCTGGTTACTAGGGCAACAGAGCCTTACTGGAAGTGGTGTTCTAGGTTGTAAATTAGAATGGAATGTGCGAGGAAAAAGCCCTTTAAGTTTATGTCTCATTACTTCTTGTTGGTATCTTTAACTTAATTTTTATTTCTTATCACAGCAAACTTGATTACAATGTTTTGTTTGTTCTAGGTGTGCAAGATGTGGTTCTTTCACACATAGACATATATCTATTTTTCTTCGGATCCTTTTCCCATGTAGGTTACGACACAATGTTGAGTAGTCTTCTCTTGGTATTGCGTAGGTCTTTGGTGATTATATATTTCACATATGTTTGTATCACTCTGTTAACCTCTATACGGTAATGTATCCAATCCTCACACCTTTCCATTTGGTGAACCATAAGTTTTTTTAATGAATCTATGATAGTGTTTCTCTGTGGAAATACCTTTGTTTGTATCATTTGTTAGGTAACACCTATATGTGATATGATAGGATATGTGTCTTTCGCTTTCTCACTTACAGCAAGTTGCGTGATTACTTCTAGACTCATCTATGGTGCTCCAAATGGCATTGTTTCATTTTTTCACTAGCTCATATTCCATCTGTACATGTAGCAGTTCTTCATTGTCCACCCATCCGTCGTTGGACTTTTTGGTTACTTCCATATCTTGGCGATTGTTATACTATGCAATGCAGATTTGCGTACCTGTGTCCTTCCAATTCTGTCTTCTTAGGTTATAGGTCCAGGAATAGGTCTGCTGGATCATATGGTAGCTCAATGTTTACCTTTTAAAGGCACCTCTATTCCGTTCTCTTTAGTGGCTCTTTCCAGGTTACGTCCCTCTTAAAGCGGAGGGTATGCATTTCTTCCCAGCACCTTCAGCATTTATTCTTTGTAGTTTTTGCTGATGGTTATTCTGAGTGGTGTGAGCTGATACCTCTTTGTGGTTGAATTTGCATGTGTCTCATAATGCGTTGAATTTGAGCTGTAAGACATGTCCTTTTTATTTTTCCAGCTGTGATGAGAGCTTATTTCTTCAAAGTGTTTTCTTAAAGTATGTGTCACCATTTGAAATATTTTGGCCATTATCTCCCTCAAGACATTTTGAGGGCAGGTTTCATTTACAGCCCTGCAGTACTTGTTCATATGAAGTGACCATTAGCTCAGGCTTTAAACCTGCTTTTGCAGGTAACGGCCAGAGAGCGACAGCCTTTCTACGTTCCCCTTGCTGGCACTAGGGAAACAGTCCTACTGGCCAGTGGTGTTTTTCGGTTATAAATTAGAGTGCAATGTGCCCGGATAAACCCACAAATGTTGATGTCTCCTTGCTTTTGTTTGTTTTTAAATTTAATTTATATTTATTATTAGAGTAATATTCCATTGTGTACGTGGACCACTTCTTCTTGGTGCATTCCTCGGTTGATGGACATTTTCATTTCTTCCAAGTGCTGGCTATGGTAAATATTGCTGGCATACAGGTTTCCCAGCCTGTGACTTTTTGATTCTCATTTTCTCAGGTGATAGGCCAAGCAGTGGTTGTGATTGATGGACTGGTAGTTCAATGTTTCCCTTTTCAAAGCACCTACATTGTGTTTTCATTAGTGGCTCTTTACATGCCCCCCCTTACAACCGAGGGTACGCATTTCTCCACACTCCCTTCACCGTTTATTTTTTGCAGCATTTTTCCTAATGGCCATTCTGACTGCTGTGAGCTGATAGGGTTTTGTAATATGGGTATGCATGTCATGAAAATTTTTAAAATTCATCATATTCCTATGCCTTTTTCTTTACTCTTAAAAGAAAAAACCGTGAGTACAACACAGCTCTTGAAATTGTCTTCTTCGAAGGTTGCCCTCTTCTGAATTTTTTGGTCGATTTTTGACCCCAGAAATTTTCTGGAGGGCAGGCGCAATTTACAGAACTGCAAGTTGGTGAAAATTTAGTGACCTTTTGCAGTGAGTTCAAAGCTGCTGTTGTGGGATACGTCCACAAGGAGGTAGCATTTCTCCATTCCCCAATCTGGGTTCTAGGGCAGCAGAGCCTTTCTGGAAGTCATTGTCCAGGTTGTAAATTAGAATGGAATTTGCCTGGAGAAATCCCCATAAGTTTATGTCTCATTACTTCTTCTTGGTTTTTAAAATTTTTTAAATCTGGGTAAAGTTTAGAATAGTGTTTGTCCTAGGTGTACACAATCTAGTTCATTTGGACATTATGTATGTCTATTAATGTACAGATCCTCTTCCCATATAAAATATTACAGTGTTCCGTCGACCTCCCTTGCTATATGTTCGATCTTTTTGATACATGTATATAATATGTATTTGAATATGTATAGTAACACTAATCTTCATTTCTCAATTTCCCCCCTCCTTTCCTTTTAGATGAGCATAGTTTGTTTTCTACGCCTGTGAGTGTCTTTCTCTTTGGAAATATGTTCATCTGTGTCAGTTATTAGATAATGCCATAAGTGATAATATAAGATATAGGTCTTTTGCTTTCCGACCTCCTTCATGTTTTGTGATTATCTCCAGGCTCATCTATGGTGCCTCAAAGAGCAGTGCTTCAATGTTTTCCATGGCTAATATTCCATTGTGTACATGGACCACTTCTTCTTGGTGCATTCCTCTGTTGATGGACATTTTCGTTGCTTCCAAGTGTTGCCTATGGTAAATATTGCTGGAGTGCAGGATTGCCAGCCTGCGATTTTTGATTTTCATTTTCTCAGGTGATAGACCCAGCAGTGGGTATGATTGATTGACTGGTATGGTAGCTCAACGTTTACCTTTTCAAGGCACCTCAATTGTGCTTTCATTAGTGGCTCTTACCACGTCCCCCTTAGAATCGAGGGTACGCATTTCTCCACAATCACGTCAGCATTTCTTGTTTGCAGCATTTTTGTTGATGGCCATTCTGACTGGTGTGAGCTGATAGGTTTTTGTAATTTGGGTTTACATGTCTGTAAAAATTCCTACAATTCATCATTTTTCCACGCCTTTTCCTTTTCTGTTGAAAGAAAAAAGAAAAAAAAGTGTGAGTACAATATACCTCTTCAAATTTTCTTTTTGGAAGGTTGCACTCTAGAATATTTTGGTCGATTTTCGACCTCAGTATTTTTTGGAGGGCAGGTGTCATTTACAGACCTGCAATTGGTGAATATTTAGTGACCTTTTGCAGTGGGTTTAAAGCTGCTGTTGTGGGAAACGGCCACAAGGATGCAGCATTTCTCCATTCCCAAATCTGGGTACTAGGGCAGCAGAGCCGTTCTGGAAGTCGTTTGCCTAGGTTGTAAATTTGAATGGAATGTGCCAGGAGAACCCCCCATAAGTTTATGTCTCATTACTCCTAGTTCGTTGGTTTAATTTTTTTCAATTGGGGTAATGGTTAGAATGTTGCTTGTCCAAGGTGTACATACTCTGGTTCATCTACATATTCTATATACCTATTTATGTAGAGACCCTCTTCCCGTGTAAATTGTTACACAGTGTTCCGTAAACCTTCCTTGCTATATGGTCGGTCTTTTTGATATATGTATATAATATGTATTTGTATACATATGGTAACGCTAATCTTCATGTATCCATTCCCCCCACCTTTCCTTGTAGATAAGCATAGTTTTTTTTAATAAGTCTGTGATTGACTTTCTCAGTGGAAATATGTTCATTTGTGTCAGTTATTAGAGAACGCGTATAAGTGATATCATAGGATATAGGACTTTTGCTTTCCGACTTACCTCATGTTCTGTGATTATCTCCAAGATCATCTATGGTGTCTCAAAGAGCAGTGTTTCATTGTTTTCCATGGCTAGTATTCATTGTGTACATGGACCGCTTCTTCTTTTTCCTTTCATCTGTTGATGGACATTTTGGTTGCTTCACTGTCTTGTCTATTGTGAATAAGGCTGCAGTGCAGCTTTTGCAGCCCGGGTCTTCTTCATTCTGGTCTTCTCAGGTGAGAGGCCCATTGGTGCGCCTGCTGGATTGAATGGTACCTCAATTTTTCCTTTTCAACGCAGCTCCTTTCTGTTCTCATTATTAGCGTTTAACCCTTTTACATCTCACCAGCAGCTAGAGGGTACACAGTTCTCTAAAACCTCTTCAGCATTGATTGTTTGTAGACTTTTTGCCAATGGTCAGTCGACGGGTGTGAGTTGAAAACTTTCTGTAGATTAGATTGCATGAGTCTAATACTTCCTGAGGTTGAGCTTTTATCCATTTTCCTTTCTTTAAAAAGAGAGTGAGTACAACTTACCTCTTCATACGAGCTTCGTAAACATTTTGCCTGTTTTGAATTTCTTTTATCCATTCCCTACCTCAGCACAATTTTGAGGGCAGGTGTCCTTTACAGCCCTGAGTCCTTGTGAATGGTAAGTGACCATTAGCTGTGGGTTAAAAGCTGCTGTTGCGGGAATCGGCCACAAGGCGGCAGCATTTCTCCTTTACCAAATCTGGTTACTAGGGCAACAGAGCCTTACTGGAAGTGGTGTTCTAGGTTGTAAATTAGAATGGAATGTGCGAGGAAAAAGCCCTTTAAGTTTATGTCTCATTACTTCTTGTTGGTATCTTTAACTTAATTTTTATTTCTTATCACAGCAAACTTGATTACAATGTTTTGTTTGTTCTAGGTGTGCAAGATGTGGTTCTTTCACACATAGACATATATCTATTTTTCTTCGGATCCTTTTCCCATGTAGGTTACGACACAATGTTGAGTAGTCTTCTCTTGGTATTGCGTAGGTCTTTGGTGATTATATATTTCACATATGTTTGTATCACTCTGTTAACCTCTATACGGTAATGTATCCAATCCTCACACCTTTCCATTTGGTGAACCATAAGTTTTTTTAATGAATCTATGATAGTGTTTCTCTGTGGAAATACCTTTGTTTGTATCATTTGTTAGGTAACACCTATATGTGATATGATAGGATATGTGTCTTTCGCTTTCTCACTTACAGCAAGTTGCGTGATTACTTCTAGACTCATCTATGGTGCTCCAAATGGCATTGTTTCATTTTTTCACTAGCTCATATTCCATCTGTACATGTAGCAGTTCTTCATTGTCCACCCATCCGTCGTTGGACTTTTTGGTTACTTCCATATCTTGGCGATTGTTATACTATGCAATGCAGATTTGCGTACCTGTGTCCTTCCAATTCTGTCTTCTTAGGTTATAGGTCCAGGAATAGGTCTGCTGGATCATATGGTAGCTCAATGTTTACCTTTTAAAGGCACCTCTATTCCGTTCTCTTTAGTGGCTCTTTCCAGGTTACGTCCCTCTTAAAGCGGAGGGTATGCATTTCTTCCCAGCACCTTCAGCATTTATTCTTTGTAGTTTTTGCTGATGGTTATTCTGAGTGGTGTGAGCTGATACCTCTTTGTGGTTGAATTTGCATGTGTCTCATAATGCGTTGAATTTGAGCTGTAAGACATGTCCTTTTTATTTTTCCAGCTGTGATGAGAGCTTATTTCTTCAAAGTGTTTTCTTAAAGTATGTGTCACCATTTGAAATATTTTGGCCATTATCTCCCTCAAGACATTTTGAGGGCAGGTTTCATTTACAGCCCTGCAGTACTTGTTCATATGAAGTGACCATTAGCTCAGGCTTTAAACCTGCTTTTGCAGGTAACGGCCAGAGAGCGACAGCCTTTCTACGTTCCCCTTGCTGGCACTAGGGAAACAGTCCTACTGGCCAGTGGTGTTTTTCGGTTATAAATTAGAGTGCAATGTGCCCGGATAAACCCACAAATGTTGATGTCTCCTTGCTTTTGTTTGTTTTTAAATTTAATTTATATTTATTATTAGAGTAATATTCCATTGTGTACGTGGACCACTTCTTCTTGGTGCATTCCTCGGTTGATGGACATTTTCATTTCTTCCAAGTGCTGGCTATGGTAAATATTGCTGGCATACAGGTTTCCCAGCCTGTGACTTTTTGATTCTCATTTTCTCAGGTGATAGGCCAAGCAGTGGTTGTGATTGATGGACTGGTAGTTCAATGTTTCCCTTTTCAAAGCACCTACATTGTGTTTTCATTAGTGGCTCTTTACATGCCCCCCCTTACAACCGAGGGTACGCATTTCTCCACACTCCCTTCACCGTTTATTTTTTGCAGCATTTTTCCTAATGGCCATTCTGACTGCTGTGAGCTGATAGGGTTTTGTAATATGGGTATGCATGTCATGAAAATTTTTAAAATTCATCATATTCCTATGCCTTTTTCTTTTCTCTTAAAAGAAAAAACCGTGAGTACAACACAGCTCTTGAAATTGTCTTCTTCGAAGGTTGCCCTCTTCTGAATTTTTTGGTCGATTTTTGACCCCAGAAATTTTCTGGAGGGCAGGCGCAATTTACAGAACTGCAAGTTGGTGAAAATTTAGTGACCTTTTGCAGTGAGTTCAAAGCTGCTGTTGTGGGATACGTCCACAAGGAGGTAGCATTTCTCCATTCCCCAATCTGGGTTCTAGGGCAGCAGAGCCTTTCTGGAAGTCATTGTCCAGGTTGTAAATTAGAATGGAATTTGCCTGGAGAAATCCCCATAAGTTTATGTCTCATTACTTCTTCTTGGTTTTTAAAATTTTTTAAATCTGGGTAAAGTTTAGAATAGTGTTTGTCCTAGGTGTACACAATCTAGTTCATTTGGACATTATGTATGTCTATTAATGTACAGATCCTCTTCCCATATAAAATATTACAGTGTTCCGTCGACCTCCCTTGCTATATGTTCGATCTTTTTGATACATGTATATAATATGTATTTGAATATGTATAGTAACACTAATCTTCATTTCTCAATTTCCCCCCTCCTTTCCTTTTAGATGAGCATAGTTTGTTTTCTACGCCTGTGAGTGTCTTTCTCTTTGGAAATATGTTCATCTGTGTCAGTTATTAGATAATGCCATAAGTGATAATATAAGATATAGGTCTTTTGCTTTCCGACCTCCTTCATGTTTTGTGATTATCTCCAGGCTCATCTATGGTGCCTCAAAGAGCAGTGCTTCAATGTTTTCCATGGCTAATATTCCATTGTGTACATGGACCACTTCTTCTTGGTGCATTCCTCTGTTGATGGACATTTTCGTTGCTTCCAAGTGTTGCCTATGGTAAATATTGCTGGAGTGCAGGATTGCCAGCCTGCGATTTTTGATTTTCATTTTCTCAGGTGATAGACCCAGCAGTGGGTATGATTGATTGACTGGTATGGTAGCTCAACGTTTACCTTTTCAAGGCACCTCAATTGTGCTTTCATTAGTGGCTCTTACCACGTCCCCCTTAGAATCGAGGGTACGCATTTCTCCACAATCACGTCAGCATTTCTTGTTTGCAGCATTTTTGTTGATGGCCATTCTGACTGGTGTGAGCTGATAGGTTTTTGTAATTTGGGTTTACATGTCTGTAAAAATTCCTACAATTCATCATTTTTCCACGCCTTTTCCTTTTCTGTTGAAAGAAAAAAGAAAAAAAAGTGTGAGTACAATATACCTCTTCAAATTTTCTTTTTGGAAGGTTGCACTCTAGAATATTTTGGTCGATTTTCGACCTCAGTATTTTTTGGAGGGCAGGTGTCATTTACAGACCTGCAATTGGTGAATATTTAGTGACCTTTTGCAGTGGGTTTAAAGCTGCTGTTGTGGGAAACGGCCACAAGGATGCAGCATTTCTCCATTCCCAAATCTGGGTACTAGGGCAGCAGAGCCGTTCTGGAAGTCGTTTGCCTAGGTTGTAAATTTGAATGGAATGTGCCAGGAGAACCCCCCATAAGTTTATGTCTCATTACTCCTAGTTCGTTGGTTTAATTTTTTTCAATTGGGGTAATGGTTAGAATGTTGCTTGTCCAAGGTGTACATACTCTGGTTCATCTACATATTCTATATACCTATTTATGTAGAGACCCTCTTCCCGTGTAAATTGTTACACAGTGTTCCGTAAACCTTCCTTGCTATATGGTCGGTCTTTTTGATATATGTATATAATATGTATTTGTATACATATGGTAACGCTAATCTTCATGTATCCATTCCCCCCACCTTTCCTTGTAGATAAGCATAGTTTTTTTTAATAAGTCTGTGATTGACTTTCTCAGTGGAAATATGTTCATTTGTGTCAGTTATTAGAGAACGCGTATAAGTGATATCATAGGATATAGGACTTTTGCTTTCCGACTTACCTCATGTTCTGTGATTATCTCCAAGATCATCTATGGTGTCTCAAAGAGCAGTGTTTCATTGTTTTCCATGGCTAGTATTCATTGTGTACATGGACCGCTTCTTCTTTTTCCTTTCATCTGTTGATGGACATTTTGGTTGCTTCACTGTCTTGTCTATTGTGAATAAGGCTGCAGTGCAGCTTTTGCAGCCCGGGTCTTCTTCATTCTGGTCTTCTCAGGTGAGAGGCCCATTGGTGCGCCTGCTGGATTGAATGGTACCTCAATTTTTCCTTTTCAACGCAGCTCCTTTCTGTTCTCATTATTAGCGTTTAACCCTTTTACATCTCACCAGCAGCTAGAGGGTACACAGTTCTCTAAAACCTCTTCAGCATTGATTGTTTGTAGACTTTTTGCCAATGGTCAGTCGACGGGTGTGAGTTGAAAACTTTCTGTAGATTAGATTGCATGAGTCTAATACTTCCTGAGGTTGAGCTTTTATCCATTTTCCTTTCTTTAAAAAGAGAGTGAGTACAACTTACCTCTTCATACGAGCTTCGTAAACATTTTGCCTGTTTTGAATTTCTTTTATCCATTCCCTACCTCAGCACAATTTTGAGGGCAGGTGTCCTTTACAGCCCTGAGTCCTTGTGAATGGTAAGTGACCATTAGCTGTGGGTTAAAAGCTGCTGTTGCGGGAATCGGCCACAAGGCGGCAGCATTTCTCCTTTACCAAATCTGGTTACTAGGGCAACAGAGCCTTACTGGAAGTGGTGTTCTAGGTTGTAAATTAGAATGGAATGTGCGAGGAAAAAGCCCTTTAAGTTTATGTCTCATTACTTCTTGTTGGTATCTTTAACTTAATTTTTATTTCTTATCACAGCAAACTTGATTACAATGTTTTGTTTGTTCTAGGTGTGCAAGATGTGGTTCTTTCACACATAGACATATATCTATTTTTCTTCGGATCCTTTTCCCATGTAGGTTACGACACAATGTTGAGTAGTCTTCTCTTGGTATTGCGTAGGTCTTTGGTGATTATATATTTCACATATGTTTGTATCACTCTGTTAACCTCTATACGGTAATGTATCCAATCCTCACACCTTTCCATTTGGTGAACCATAAGTTTTTTTAATGAATCTATGATAGTGTTTCTCTGTGGAAATACCTTTGTTTGTATCATTTGTTAGGTAACACCTATATGTGATATGATAGGATATGTGTCTTTCGCTTTCTCACTTACAGCAAGTTGCGTGATTACTTCTAGACTCATCTATGGTGCTCCAAATGGCATTGTTTCATTTTTTCACTAGCTCATATTCCATCTGTACATGTAGCAGTTCTTCATTGTCCACCCATCCGTCGTTGGACTTTTTGGTTACTTCCATATCTTGGCGATTGTTATACTATGCAATGCAGATTTGCGTACCTGTGTCCTTCCAATTCTGTCTTCTTAGGTTATAGGTCCAGGAATAGGTCTGCTGGATCATATGGTAGCTCAATGTTTACCTTTTAAAGGCACCTCTATTCCGTTCTCTTTAGTGGCTCTTTCCAGGTTACGTCCCTCTTAAAGCGGAGGGTATGCATTTCTTCCCAGCACCTTCAGCATTTATTCTTTGTAGTTTTTGCTGATGGTTATTCTGAGTGGTGTGAGCTGATACCTCTTTGTGGTTGAATTTGCATGTGTCTCATAATGCGTTGAATTTGAGCTGTAAGACATGTCCTTTTTATTTTTCCAGCTGTGATGAGAGCTTATTTCTTCAAAGTGTTTTCTTAAAGTATGTGTCACCATTTGAAATATTTTGGCCATTATCTCCCTCAAGACATTTTGAGGGCAGGTTTCATTTACAGCCCTGCAGTACTTGTTCATATGAAGTGACCATTAGCTCAGGCTTTAAACCTGCTTTTGCAGGTAACGGCCAGAGAGCGACAGCCTTTCTACGTTCCCCTTGCTGGCACTAGGGAAACAGTCCTACTGGCCAGTGGTGTTTTTCGGTTATAAATTAGAGTGCAATGTGCCCGGATAAACCCACAAATGTTGATGTCTCCTTGCTTTTGTTTGTTTTTAAATTTAATTTATATTTATTATTAGAGTAATATTCCATTGTGTACGTGGACCACTTCTTCTTGGTGCATTCCTCGGTTGATGGACATTTTCATTTCTTCCAAGTGCTGGCTATGGTAAATATTGCTGGCATACAGGTTTCCCAGCCTGTGACTTTTTGATTCTCATTTTCTCAGGTGATAGGCCAAGCAGTGGTTGTGATTGATGGACTGGTAGTTCAATGTTTCCCTTTTCAAAGCACCTACATTGTGTTTTCATTAGTGGCTCTTTACATGCCCCCCCTTACAACCGAGGGTACGCATTTCTCCACACTCCCTTCACCGTTTATTTTTTGCAGCATTTTTCCTAATGGCCATTCTGACTGCTGTGAGCTGATAGGGTTTTGTAATATGGGTATGCATGTCATGAAAATTTTTAAAATTCATCATATTCCTATGCCTTTTTCTTTTCTCTTAAAAGAAAAAACCGTGAGTACAACACAGCTCTTGAAATTGTCTTCTTCGAAGGTTGCCCTCTTCTGAATTTTTTGGTCGATTTTTGACCCCAGAAATTTTCTGGAGGGCAGGCGCAATTTACAGAACTGCAAGTTGGTGAAAATTTAGTGACCTTTTGCAGTGAGTTCAAAGCTGCTGTTGTGGGATACGTCCACAAGGAGGTAGCATTTCTCCATTCCCCAATCTGGGTTCTAGGGCAGCAGAGCCTTTCTGGAAGTCATTGTCCAGGTTGTAAATTAGAATGGAATTTGCCTGGAGAAATCCCCATAAGTTTATGTCTCATTACTTCTTCTTGGTTTTTAAAATTTTTTAAATCTGGGTAAAGTTTAGAATAGTGTTTGTCCTAGGTGTACACAATCTAGTTCATTTGGACATTATGTATGTCTATTAATGTACAGATCCTCTTCCCATATAAAATATTACAGTGTTCCGTCGACCTCCCTTGCTATATGTTCGATCTTTTTGATACATGTATATAATATGTATTTGAATATGTATAGTAACACTAATCTTCATTTCTCAATTTCCCCCCTCCTTTCCTTTTAGATGAGCATAGTTTGTTTTCTACGCCTGTGAGTGTCTTTCTCTTTGGAAATATGTTCATCTGTGTCAGTTATTAGATAATGCCATAAGTGATAATATAAGATATAGGTCTTTTGCTTTCCGACCTCCTTCATGTTTTGTGATTATCTCCAGGCTCATCTATGGTGCCTCAAAGAGCAGTGCTTCAATGTTTTCCATGGCTAATATTCCATTGTGTACATGGACCACTTCTTCTTGGTGCATTCCTCTGTTGATGGACATTTTCGTTGCTTCCAAGTGTTGCCTATGGTAAATATTGCTGGAGTGCAGGATTGCCAGCCTGCGATTTTTGATTTTCATTTTCTCAGGTGATAGACCCAGCAGTGGGTATGATTGATTGACTGGTATGGTAGCTCAACGTTTACCTTTTCAAGGCACCTCAATTGTGCTTTCATTAGTGGCTCTTACCACGTCCCCCTTAGAATCGAGGGTACGCATTTCTCCACAATCACGTCAGCATTTCTTGTTTGCAGCATTTTTGTTGATGGCCATTCTGACTGGTGTGAGCTGATAGGTTTTTGTAATTTGGGTTTACATGTCTGTAAAAATTCCTACAATTCATCATTTTTCCACGCCTTTTCCTTTTCTGTTGAAAGAAAAAAGAAAAAAAAGTGTGAGTACAATATACCTCTTCAAATTTTCTTTTTGGAAGGTTGCACTCTAGAATATTTTGGTCGATTTTCGACCTCAGTATTTTTTGGAGGGCAGGTGTCATTTACAGACCTGCAATTGGTGAATATTTAGTGACCTTTTGCAGTGGGTTTAAAGCTGCTGTTGTGGGAAACGGCCACAAGGATGCAGCATTTCTCCATTCCCAAATCTGGGTACTAGGGCAGCAGAGCCGTTCTGGAAGTCGTTTGCCTAGGTTGTAAATTTGAATGGAATGTGCCAGGAGAACCCCCCATAAGTTTATGTCTCATTACTCCTAGTTCGTTGGTTTAATTTTTTTCAATTGGGGTAATGGTTAGAATGTTGCTTGTCCAAGGTGTACATACTCTGGTTCATCTACATATTCTATATACCTATTTATGTAGAGACCCTCTTCCCGTGTAAATTGTTACACAGTGTTCCGTAAACCTTCCTTGCTATATGGTCGGTCTTTTTGATATATGTATATAATATGTATTTGTATACATATGGTAACGCTAATCTTCATGTATCCATTCCCCCCACCTTTCCTTGTAGATAAGCATAGTTTTTTTTAATAAGTCTGTGATTGACTTTCTCAGTGGAAATATGTTCATTTGTGTCAGTTATTAGAGAACGCGTATAAGTGATATCATAGGATATAGGACTTTTGCTTTCCGACTTACCTCATGTTCTGTGATTATCTCCAAGATCATCTATGGTGTCTCAAAGAGCAGTGTTTCATTGTTTTCCATGGCTAGTATTCATTGTGTACATGGACCGCTTCTTCTTTTTCCTTTCATCTGTTGATGGACATTTTGGTTGCTTCACTGTCTTGTCTATTGTGAATAAGGCTGCAGTGCAGCTTTTGCAGCCCGGGTCTTCTTCATTCTGGTCTTCTCAGGTGAGAGGCCCATTGGTGCGCCTGCTGGATTGAATGGTACCTCAATTTTTCCTTTTCAACGCAGCTCCTTTCTGTTCTCATTATTAGCGTTTAACCCTTTTACATCTCACCAGCAGCTAGAGGGTACACAGTTCTCTAAAACCTCTTCAGCATTGATTGTTTGTAGACTTTTTGCCAATGGTCAGTCGACGGGTGTGAGTTGAAAACTTTTTGTAGATTAGATTGCATGAGTCTAATACTTCCTGAGGTTGAGCTTTTATCCATTTTCCTTTCTTTAAAAAGAGAGTGAGTACAACTTACCTCTTCATACGAGCTTCGTGAACATTTTGCCTGTTTTGAATTTCTTTTATCCATTCCCTACCTCAGCACAATTTTGAGGGCAGGTGTCCTTTACAGCCCTGAGTCCTTGTGAATGGTAAGTGACCATTAGCTGTGGGTTAAAAGCTGCTGTTGCGGGAATCGGCCACAAGGCGGCAGCATTTCTCCTTTACCAAATCTGGTTACTAGGGCAACAGAGCCTTACTGGAAGTGGTGTTCTAGGTTGTAAATTAGAATGGAATGTGCGAGGAAAAAGCCCTTTAAGTTTATGTCTCATTACTTCTTGTTGGTATCTTTAACTTAATTTTTATTTCTTATCACAGCAAACTTGATTACAATGTTTTGTTTGTTCTAGGTGTGCAAGATGTGGTTCTTTCACACATAGACATATATCTATTTTTCTTCGGATCCTTTTCCCATGTAGGTTACGACACAGTGTTGAGTAGTCTTCTCTTGGTATTGCGTAGGTCTTTGGTGATTATATATTTCACATATGTTTGTATCACTCTGTTAACCTCTATACGGTAATGTATCCAATCCTCACACCTTTCCATTTGGTGAACCATAAGTTTTTTTAATGAATCTATGATAGTGTTTCTCTGTGGAAATACCTTTGTTTGTATCATTTGTTAGGTAACACCTATATGTGATATGATAGGATATGTGTCTTTCGCTTTCTCACTTACAGCAAGTTGCGTGATTACTTCTAGACTCATCTATGGTGCTCCAAATGGCATTGTTTCATTTTTTCACTAGCTCATATTCCATCTGTACATGTAGCAGTTCTTCATTGTCCACCCATCCGTCGTTGGACTTTTTGGTTACTTCCATATCTTGGCGATTGTTATACTATGCAATGCAGATTTGCGTACCTGTGTCCTTCCAATTCTGTCTTCTTAGGTTATAGGTCCAGGAATAGGTCTGCTGGATCATATGGTAGCTCAATGTTTACCTTTTAAAGGCACCTCTATTCCGTTCTCTTTAGTGGCTCTTTCCAGGTTACGTCCCTCTTAAAGCGGAGGGTATGCATTTCTTCCCAGCACCTTCAGCATTTATTCTTTGTAGTTTTTGCTGATGGTTATTCTGAGTGGTGTGAGCTGATACCTCTTTGTGGTTGAATTTGCATGTGTCTCATAATGCGTTGAATTTGAGCTGTAAGACATGTCCTTTTTATTTTTCCAGCTGTGATGAGAGCTTATTTCTTCAAAGTGTTTTCTTAAAGTATGTGTCACCATTTGAAATATTTTGGCCATTATCTCCCTCAAGACATTTTGAGGGCAGGTTTCATTTACAGCCCTGCAGTACTTGTTCATATGAAGTGACCATTAGCTCAGGCTTTAAACCTGCTTTTGCAGGTAACGGCCAGAGAGCGACAGCCTTTCTACGTTCCCCTTGCTGGCACTAGGGAAACAGTCCTACTGGCCAGTGGTGTTTTTCGGTTATAAATTAGAGTGCAATGTGCCCGGATAAACCCACAAATGTTGATGTCTCCTTGCTTTTGTTTGTTTTTAAATTTAATTTATATTTATTATTAGAGTAATATTCCATTGTGTACGTGGACCACTTCTTCTTGGTGCATTCCTCGGTTGATGGACATTTTCATTTCTTCCAAGTGCTGGCTATGGTAAATATTGCTGGCATACAGGTTTCCCAGCCTGTGACTTTTTGATTCTCATTTTCTCAGGTGATAGGCCAAGCAGTGGTTGTGATTGATGGACTGGTAGTTCAATGTTTCCCTTTTCAAAGCACCTACATTGTGTTTTCATTAGTGGCTCTTTACATGCCCCCCCTTACAACCGAGGGTACGCATTTCTCCACACTCCCTTCACCGTTTATTTTTTGCAGCATTTTTCCTAATGGCCATTCTGACTGCTGTGAGCTGATAGGGTTTTGTAATATGGGTATGCATGTCATGAAAATTTTTAAAATTCATCATATTCCTATGCCTTTTTCTTTTCTCTTAAAAGAAAAAACCGTGAGTACAACACAGCTCTTGAAATTGTCTTCTTCGAAGGTTGCCCTCTTCTGAATTTTTTGGTCGATTTTTGACCCCAGAAATTTTCTGGAGGGCAGGCGCAATTTACAGAACTGCAAGTTGGTGAAAATTTAGTGACCTTTTGCAGTGAGTTCAAAGCTGCTGTTGTGGGATACGTCCACAAGGAGGTAGCATTTCTCCATTCCCCAATCTGGGTTCTAGGGCAGCAGAGCCTTTCTGGAAGTCATTGTCCAGGTTGTAAATTAGAATGGAATTTGCCTGGAGAAATCCCCATAAGTTTATGTCTCATTACTTCTTCTTGGTTTTTAAAATTTTTTAAATCTGGGTAAAGTTTAGAATAGTGTTTGTCCTAGGTGTACACAATCTAGTTCATTTGGACATTATGTATGTCTATTAATGTACAGATCCTCTTCCCATATAAAATATTACAGTGTTCCGTCGACCTCCCTTGCTATATGTTCGATCTTTTTGATACATGTATATAATATGTATTTGAATATGTATAGTAACACTAATCTTCATTTCTCAATTTCCCCCCTCCTTTCCTTTTAGATGAGCATAGTTTGTTTTCTACGCCTGTGAGTGTCTTTCTCTTTGGAAATATGTTCATCTGTGTCAGTTATTAGATAATGCCATAAGTGATAATATAAGATATAGGTCTTTTGCTTTCCGACCTCCTTCATGTTTTGTGATTATCTCCAGGCTCATCTATGGTGCCTCAAAGAGCAGTGCTTCAATGTTTTCCATGGCTAATATTCCATTGTGTACATGGACCACTTCTTCTTGGTGCATTCCTCTGTTGATGGACATTTTCGTTGCTTCCAAGTGTTGCCTATGGTAAATATTGCTGGAGTGCAGGATTGCCAGCCTGCGATTTTTGATTTTCATTTTCTCAGGTGATAGACCCAGCAGTGGGTATGATTGATTGACTGGTATGGTAGCTCAACGTTTACCTTTTCAAGGCACCTCAATTGTGCTTTCATTAGTGGCTCTTACCACGTCCCCCTTAGAATCGAGGGTACGCATTTCTCCACAATCACGTCAGCATTTCTTGTTTGCAGCATTTTTGTTGATGGCCATTCTGACTGGTGTGAGCTGATAGGTTTTTGTAATTTGGGTTTACATGTCTGTAAAAATTCCTACAATTCATCATTTTTCCACGCCTTTTCCTTTTCTGTTGAAAGAAAAAAGAAAAAAAAGTGTGAGTACAATATACCTCTTCAAATTTTCTTTTTGGAAGGTTGCACTCTAGAATATTTTGGTCGATTTTCGACCTCAGTATTTTTTGGAGGGCAGGTGTCATTTACAGACCTGCAATTGGTGAATATTTAGTGACCTTTTGCAGTGGGTTTAAAGCTGCTGTTGTGGGAAACGGCCACAAGGATGCAGCATTTCTCCATTCCCAAATCTGGGTACTAGGGCAGCAGAGCCGTTCTGGAAGTCGTTTGCCTAGGTTGTAAATTTGAATGGAATGTGCCAGGAGAACCCCCCATAAGTTTATGTCTCATTACTCCTAGTTCGTTGGTTTAATTTTTTTCAATTGGGGTAATGGTTAGAATGTTGCTTGTCCAAGGTGTACATACTCTGGTTCATCTACATATTCTATATACCTATTTATGTAGAGACCCTCTTCCCGTGTAAATTGTTACACAGTGTTCCGTAAACCTTCCTTGCTATATGGTCGGTCTTTTTGATATATGTATATAATATGTATTTGTATACATATGGTAACGCTAATCTTCATGTATCCATTCCCCCCACCTTTCCTTGTAGATAAGCATAGTTTTTTTTAATAAGTCTGTGATTGACTTTCTCAGTGGAAATATGTTCATTTGTGTCAGTTATTAGAGAACGCGTATAAGTGATATCATAGGATATAGGACTTTTGCTTTCCGACTTACCTCATGTTCTGTGATTATCTCCAAGATCATCTATGGTGTCTCAAAGAGCAGTGTTTCATTGTTTTCCATGGCTAGTATTCATTGTGTACATGGACCGCTTCTTCTTTTTCCTTTCATCTGTTGATGGACATTTTGGTTGCTTCACTGTCTTGTCTATTGTGAATAAGGCTGCAGTGCAGCTTTTGCAGCCCGGGTCTTCTTCATTCTGGTCTTCTCAGGTGAGAGGCCCATTGGTGCGCCTGCTGGATTGAATGGTACCTCAATTTTTCCTTTTCAACGCAGCTCCTTTCTGTTCTCATTATTAGCGTTTAACCCTTTTACATCTCACCAGCAGCTAGAGGGTACACAGTTCTCTAAAACCTCTTCAGCATTGATTGTTTGTAGACTTTTTGCCAATGGTCAGTCGACGGGTGTGAGTTGAAAACTTTTTGTAGATTAGATTGCATGAGTCTAATACTTCCTGAGGTTGAGCTTTTATCCATTTTCCTTTCTTTAAAAAGAGAGTGAGTACAACTTACCTCTTCATACGAGCTTCGTGAACATTTTGCCTGTTTTGAATTTCTTTTATCCATTCCCTACCTCAGCACAATTTTGAGGGCAGGTGTCCTTTACAGCCCTGAGTCCTTGTGAATGGTAAGTGACCATTAGCTGTGGGTTAAAAGCTGCTGTTGCGGGAATCGGCCACAAGGCGGCAGCATTTCTCCTTTACCAAATCTGGTTACTAGGGCAACAGAGCCTTACTGGAAGTGGTGTTCTAGGTTGTAAATTAGAATGGAATGTGCGAGGAAAAAGCCCTTTAAGTTTATGTCTCATTACTTCTTGTTGGTATCTTTAACTTAATTTTTATTTCTTATCACAGCAAACTTGATTACAATGTTTTGTTTGTTCTAGGTGTGCAAGATGTGGTTCTTTCACACATAGACATATATCTATTTTTCTTCGGATCCTTTTCCCATGTAGGTTACGACACAGTGTTGAGTAGTCTTCTCTTGGTATTGCGTAGGTCTTTGGTGATTATATATTTCACATATGTTTGTATCACTCTGTTAACCTCTATACGGTAATGTATCCAATCCTCACACCTTTCCATTTGGTGAACCATAAGTTTTTTTAATGAATCTATGATAGTGTTTCTCTGTGGAAATACCTTTGTTTGTATCATTTGTTAGGTAACACCTATATGTGATATGATAGGATATGTGTCTTTCGCTTTCTCACTTACAGCAAGTTGCGTGATTACTTCTAGACTCATCTATGGTGCTCCAAATGGCATTGTTTCATTTTTTCACTAGCTCATATTCCATCTGTACATGTAGCAGTTCTTCATTGTCCACCCATCCGTCGTTGGACTTTTTGGTTACTTCCATATCTTGGCGATTGTTATACTATGCAATGCAGATTTGCGTACCTGTGTCCTTCCAATTCTGTCTTCTTAGGTTATAGGTCCAGGAATAGGTCTGCTGGATCATATGGTAGCTCAATGTTTACCTTTTAAAGGCACCTCTATTCCGTTCTCTTTAGTGGCTCTTTCCAGGTTACGTCCCTCTTAAAGCGGAGGGTATGCATTTCTTCCCAGCACCTTCAGCATTTATTCTTTGTAGTTTTTGCTGATGGTTATTCTGAGTGGTGTGAGCTGATACCTCTTTGTGGTTGAATTTGCATGTGTCTCATAATGCGTTGAATTTGAGCTGTAAGACATGTCCTTTTTATTTTTCCAGCTGTGATGAGAGCTTATTTCTTCAAAGTGTTTTCTTAAAGTATGTGTCACCATTTGAAATATTTTGGCCATTATCTCCCTCAAGACATTTTGAGGGCAGGTTTCATTTACAGCCCTGCAGTACTTGTTCATATGAAGTGACCATTAGCTCAGGCTTTAAACCTGCTTTTGCAGGTAACGGCCAGAGAGCGACAGCCTTTCTACGTTCCCCTTGCTGGCACTAGGGAAACAGTCCTACTGGCCAGTGGTGTTTTTCGGTTATAAATTAGAGTGCAATGTGCCCGGATAAACCCACAAATGTTGATGTCTCCTTGCTTTTGTTTGTTTTTAAATTTAATTTATATTTATTATTAGAGTAATATTCCATTGTGTACGTGGACCACTTCTTCTTGGTGCATTCCTCGGTTGATGGACATTTTCATTTCTTCCAAGTGCTGGCTATGGTAAATATTGCTGGCATACAGGTTTCCCAGCCTGTGACTTTTTGATTCTCATTTTCTCAGGTGATAGGCCAAGCAGTGGTTGTGATTGATGGACTGGTAGTTCAATGTTTCCCTTTTCAAAGCACCTACATTGTGTTTTCATTAGTGGCTCTTTACATGCCCCCCCTTACAACCGAGGGTACGCATTTCTCCACACTCCCTTCACCGTTTATTTTTTGCAGCATTTTTCCTAATGGCCATTCTGACTGCTGTGAGCTGATAGGGTTTTGTAATATGGGTATGCATGTCATGAAAATTTTTAAAATTCATCATATTCCTATGCCTTTTTCTTTTCTCTTAAAAGAAAAAACCGTGAGTACAACACAGCTCTTGAAATTGTCTTCTTCGAAGGTTGCCCTCTTCTGAATTTTTTGGTCGATTTTTGACCCCAGAAATTTTCTGGAGGGCAGGCGCAATTTACAGAACTGCAAGTTGGTGAAAATTTAGTGACCTTTTGCAGTGAGTTCAAAGCTGCTGTTGTGGGATACGTCCACAAGGAGGTAGCATTTCTCCATTCCCCAATCTGGGTTCTAGGGCAGCAGAGCCTTTCTGGAAGTCATTGTCCAGGTTGTAAATTAGAATGGAATTTGCCTGGAGAAATCCCCATAAGTTTATGTCTCATTACTTCTTCTTGGTTTTTAAAATTTTTTAAATCTGGGTAAAGTTTAGAATAGTGTTTGTCCTAGGTGTACACAATCTAGTTCATTTGGACATTATGTATGTCTATTAATGTACAGATCCTCTTCCCATATAAAATATTACAGTGTTCCGTCGACCTCCCTTGCTATATGTTCGATCTTTTTGATACATGTATATAATATGTATTTGAATATGTATAGTAACACTAATCTTCATTTCTCAATTTCCCCCCTCCTTTCCTTTTAGATGAGCATAGTTTGTTTTCTACGCCTGTGAGTGTCTTTCTCTTTGGAAATATGTTCATCTGTGTCAGTTATTAGATAATGCCATAAGTGATAATATAAGATATAGGTCTTTTGCTTTCCGACCTCCTTCATGTTTTGTGATTATCTCCAGGCTCATCTATGGTGCCTCAAAGAGCAGTGCTTCAATGTTTTCCATGGCTAATATTCCATTGTGTACATGGACCACTTCTTCTTGGTGCATTCCTCTGTTGATGGACATTTTCGTTGCTTCCAAGTGTTGCCTATGGTAAATATTGCTGGAGTGCAGGATTGCCAGCCTGCGATTTTTGATTTTCATTTTCTCAGGTGATAGACCCAGCAGTGGGTATGATTGATTGACTGGTATGGTAGCTCAACGTTTACCTTTTCAAGGCACCTCAATTGTGCTTTCATTAGTGGCTCTTACCACGTCCCCCTTAGAATCGAGGGTACGCATTTCTCCACAATCACGTCAGCATTTCTTGTTTGCAGCATTTTTGTTGATGGCCATTCTGACTGGTGTGAGCTGATAGGTTTTTGTAATTTGGGTTTACATGTCTGTAAAAATTCCTACAATTCATCATTTTTCCACGCCTTTTCCTTTTCTGTTGAAAGAAAAAAGAAAAAAAAGTGTGAGTACAATATACCTCTTCAAATTTTCTTTTTGGAAGGTTGCACTCTAGAATATTTTGGTCGATTTTCGACCTCAGTATTTTTTGGAGGGCAGGTGTCATTTACAGACCTGCAATTGGTGAATATTTAGTGACCTTTTGCAGTGGGTTTAAAGCTGCTGTTGTGGGAAACGGCCACAAGGATGCAGCATTTCTCCATTCCCAAATCTGGGTACTAGGGCAGCAGAGCCGTTCTGGAAGTCGTTTGCCTAGGTTGTAAATTTGAATGGAATGTGCCAGGAGAACCCCCCATAAGTTTATGTCTCATTACTCCTAGTTCGTTGGTTTAATTTTTTTCAATTGGGGTAATGGTTAGAATGTTGCTTGTCCAAGGTGTACATACTCTGGTTCATCTACATATTCTATATACCTATTTATGTAGAGACCCTCTTCCCGTGTAAATTGTTACACAGTGTTCCGTAAACCTTCCTTGCTATATGGTCGGTCTTTTTGATATATGTATATAATATGTATTTGTATACATATGGTAACGCTAATCTTCATGTATCCATTCCCCCCACCTTTCCTTGTAGATAAGCATAGTTTTTTTTAATAAGTCTGTGATTGACTTTCTCAGTGGAAATATGTTCATTTGTGTCAGTTATTAGAGAACGCGTATAAGTGATATCATAGGATATAGGACTTTTGCTTTCCGACTTACCTCATGTTCTGTGATTATCTCCAAGATCATCTATGGTGTCTCAAAGAGCAGTGTTTCATTGTTTTCCATGGCTAGTATTCATTGTGTACATGGACCGCTTCTTCTTTTTCCTTTCATCTGTTGATGGACATTTTGGTTGCTTCACTGTCTTGTCTATTGTGAATAAGGCTGCAGTGCAGCTTTTGCAGCCCGGGTCTTCTTCATTCTGGTCTTCTCAGGTGAGAGGCCCATTGGTGCGCCTGCTGGATTGAATGGTACCTCAATTTTTCCTTTTCAACGCAGCTCCTTTCTGTTCTCATTATTAGCGTTTAACCCTTTTACATCTCACCAGCAGCTAGAGGGTACACAGTTCTCTAAAACCTCTTCAGCATTGATTGTTTGTAGACTTTTTGCCAATGGTCAGTCGACGGGTGTGAGTTGAAAACTTTTTGTAGATTAGATTGCATGAGTCTAATACTTCCTGAGGTTGAGCTTTTATCCATTTTCCTTTCTTTAAAAAGAGAGTGAGTACAACTTACCTCTTCATACGAGCTTCGTGAACATTTTGCCTGTTTTGAATTTCTTTTATCCATTCCCTACCTCAGCACAATTTTGAGGGCAGGTGTCCTTTACAGCCCTGAGTCCTTGTGAATGGTAAGTGACCATTAGCTGTGGGTTAAAAGCTGCTGTTGCGGGAATCGGCCACAAGGCGGCAGCATTTCTCCTTTACCAAATCTGGTTACTAGGGCAACAGAGCCTTACTGGAAGTGGTGTTCTAGGTTGTAAATTAGAATGGAATGTGCGAGGAAAAAGCCCTTTAAGTTTATGTCTCATTACTTCTTGTTGGTATCTTTAACTTAATTTTTATTTCTTATCACAGCAAACTTGATTACAATGTTTTGTTTGTTCTAGGTGTGCAAGATGTGGTTCTTTCACACATAGACATATATCTATTTTTCTTCGGATCCTTTTCCCATGTAGGTTACGACACAGTGTTGAGTAGTCTTCTCTTGGTATTGCGTAGGTCTTTGGTGATTATATATTTCACATATGTTTGTATCACTCTGTTAACCTCTATACGGTAATGTATCCAATCCTCACACCTTTCCATTTGGTGAACCATAAGTTTTTTTAATGAATCTATGATAGTGTTTCTCTGTGGAAATACCTTTGTTTGTATCATTTGTTAGGTAACACCTATATGTGATATGATAGGATATGTGTCTTTCGCTTTCTCACTTACAGCAAGTTGCGTGATTACTTCTAGACTCATCTATGGTGCTGCAAATGGCATTGTTTCATTTTTTCACTAGCTCATATTCCATCTGTACATGTAGCAGTTCTTCATTGTCCACCCATCCGTCGTTGGACTTTTTGGTTACTTCCATATCTTGGCGATTGTTATACTATGCAATGCAGATTTGCGTACCTGTGTCCTTCCAATTCTGTCTTCTTAGGTTATAGGTCCAGGAATAGGTCTGCTGGATCATATGGTAGCTCAATGTTTACCTTTTAAAGGCACCTCTATTCCGTTCTCTTTAGTGGCTCTTTCCAGGTTACGTCCCTCTTAAAGCGGAGGGTATGCATTTCTTCCCAGCACCTTCAGCATTTATTCTTTGTAGTTTTTGCTGATGGTTATTCTGAGTGGTGTGAGCTGATACCTCTTTGTGGTTGAATTTGCATGTGTCTCATAATGCGTTGAATTTGAGCTGTAAGACATGTCCTTTTTATTTTTCCAGCTGTGATGAGAGCTTATTTCTTCAAAGTGTTTTCTTAAAGTATGTGTCACCATTTGAAATATTTTGGCCATTATCTCCCTCAAGACATTTTGAGGGCAGGTTTCATTTACAGCCCTGCAGTACTTGTTCATATGAAGTGACCATTAGCTCAGGCTTTAAACCTGCTTTTGCAGGTAACGGCCAGAGAGCGACAGCCTTTCTACGTTCCCCTTGCTGGCACTAGGGAAACAGTCCTACTGGCCAGTGGTGTTTTTCGGTTATAAATTAGAGTGCAATGTGCCCGGATAAACCCACAAATGTTGATGTCTCCTTGCTTTTGTTTGTTTTTAAATTTAATTTATATTTATTATTAGAGTAATATTCCATTGTGTACGTGGACCACTTCTTCTTGGTGCATTCCTCGGTTGATGGACATTTTCATTTCTTCCAAGTGCTGGCTATGGTAAATATTGCTGGCATACAGGTTTCCCAGCCTGTGACTTTTTGATTCTCATTTTCTCAGGTGATAGGCCAAGCAGTGGTTGTGATTGATGGACTGGTAGTTCAATGTTTCCCTTTTCAAAGCACCTACATTGTGTTTTCATTAGTGGCTCTTTACATGCCCCCCCTTACAACCGAGGGTACGCATTTCTCCACACTCCCTTCACCGTTTATTTTTTGCAGCATTTTTCCTAATGGCCATTCTGACTGCTGTGAGCTGATAGGGTTTTGTAATATGGGTATGCATGTCATGAAAATTTTTAAAATTCATCATATTCCTATGCCTTTTTCTTTTCTCTTAAAAGAAAAAACCGTGAGTACAACACAGCTCTTGAAATTGTCTTCTTCGAAGGTTGCCCTCTTCTGAATTTTTTGGTCGATTTTTGACCCCAGAAATTTTCTGGAGGGCAGGCGCAATTTACAGAACTGCAAGTTGGTGAAAATTTAGTGACCTTTTGCAGTGAGTTCAAAGCTGCTGTTGTGGGATACGTCCACAAGGAGGTAGCATTTCTCCATTCCCCAATCTGGGTTCTAGGGCAGCAGAGCCTTTCTGGAAGTCATTGTCCAGGTTGTAAATTAGAATGGAATTTGCCTGGAGAAATCCCCATAAGTTTATGTCTCATTACTTCTTCTTGGTTTTTAAAATTTTTTAAATCTGGGTAAAGTTTAGAATAGTGTTTGTCCTAGGTGTACACAATCTAGTTCATTTGGACATTATGTATGTCTATTAATGTACAGATCCTCTTCCCATATAAAATATTACAGTGTTCCGTCGACCTCCCTTGCTATATGTTCGATCTTTTTGATACATGTATATAATATGTATTTGAATATGTATAGTAACACTAATCTTCATTTCTCAATTTCCCCCCTCCTTTCCTTTTAGATGAGCATAGTTTGTTTTCTACGCCTGTGAGTGTCTTTCTCTTTGGAAATATGTTCATCTGTGTCAGTTATTAGATAATGCCATAAGTGATAATATAAGATATAGGTCTTTTGCTTTCCGACCTCCTTCATGTTTTGTGATTATCTCCAGGCTCATCTATGGTGCCTCAAAGAGCAGTGCTTCAATGTTTTCCATGGCTAATATTCCATTGTGTACATGGACCACTTCTTCTTGGTGCATTCCTCTGTTGATGGACATTTTCGTTGCTTCCAAGTGTTGCCTATGGTAAATATTGCTGGAGTGCAGGATTGCCAGCCTGCGATTTTTGATTTTCATTTTCTCAGGTGATAGACCCAGCAGTGGGTATGATTGATTGACTGGTATGGTAGCTCAACGTTTACCTTTTCAAGGCACCTCAATTGTGCTTTCATTAGTGGCTCTTACCACGTCCCCCTTAGAATCGAGGGTACGCATTTCTCCACAATCACGTCAGCATTTCTTGTTTGCAGCATTTTTGTTGATGGCCATTCTGACTGGTGTGAGCTGATAGGTTTTTGTAATTTGGGTTTACATGTCTGTAAAAATTCCTACAATTCATCATTTTTCCACGCCTTTTCCTTTTCTGTTGAAAGAAAAAAGAAAAAAAAGTGTGAGTACAATATACCTCTTCAAATTTTCTTTTTGGAAGGTTGCACTCTAGAATATTTTGGTCGATTTTCGACCTCAGTATTTTTTGGAGGGCAGGTGTCATTTACAGACCTGCAATTGGTGAATATTTAGTGACCTTTTGCAGTGGGTTTAAAGCTGCTGTTGTGGGAAACGGCCACAAGGATGCAGCATTTCTCCATTCCCAAATCTGGGTACTAGGGCAGCAGAGCCGTTCTGGAAGTCGTTTGCCTAGGTTGTAAATTTGAATGGAATGTGCCAGGAGAACCCCCCATAAGTTTATGTCTCATTACTCCTAGTTCGTTGGTTTAATTTTTTTCAATTGGGGTAATGGTTAGAATGTTGCTTGTCCAAGGTGTACATACTCTGGTTCATCTACATATTCTATATACCTATTTATGTAGAGACCCTCTTCCCGTGTAAATTGTTACACAGTGTTCCGTAAACCTTCCTTGCTATATGGTCGGTCTTTTTGATATATGTATATAATATGTATTTGTATACATATGGTAACGCTAATCTTCATGTATCCATTCCCCCCACCTTTCCTTGTAGATAAGCATAGTTTTTTTTAATAAGTCTGTGATTGACTTTCTCAGTGGAAATATGTTCATTTGTGTCAGTTATTAGAGAACGCGTATAAGTGATATCATAGGATATAGGACTTTTGCTTTCCGACTTACCTCATGTTCTGTGATTATCTCCAAGATCATCTATGGTGTCTCAAAGAGCAGTGTTTCATTGTTTTCCATGGCTAGTATTCATTGTGTACATGGACCGCTTCTTCTTTTTCCTTTCATCTGTTGATGGACATTTTGGTTGCTTCACTGTCTTGTCTATTGTGAATAAGGCTGCAGTGCAGCTTTTGCAGCCCGGGTCTTCTTCATTCTGGTCTTCTCAGGTGAGAGGCCCATTGGTGCGCCTGCTGGATTGAATGGTACCTCAATTTTTCCTTTTCAACGCAGCTCCTTTCTGTTCTCATTATTAGCGTTTAACCCTTTTACATCTCACCAGCAGCTAGAGGGTACACAGTTCTCTAAAACCTCTTCAGCATTGATTGTTTGTAGACTTTTTGCCAATGGTCAGTCGACGGGTGTGAGTTGAAAACTTTTTGTAGATTAGATTGCATGAGTCTAATACTTCCTGAGGTTGAGCTTTTATCCATTTTCCTTTCTTTAAAAAGAGAGTGAGTACAACTTACCTCTTCATACGAGCTTCGTGAACATTTTGCCTGTTTTGAATTTCTTTTATCCATTCCCTACCTCAGCACAATTTTGAGGGCAGGTGTCCTTTACAGCCCTGAGTCCTTGTGAATGGTAAGTGACCATTAGCTGTGGGTTAAAAGCTGCTGTTGCGGGAATCGGCCACAAGGCGGCAGCATTTCTCCTTTACCAAATCTGGTTACTAGGGCAACAGAGCCTTACTGGAAGTGGTGTTCTAGGTTGTAAATTAGAATGGAATGTGCGAGGAAAAAGCCCTTTAAGTTTATGTCTCATTACTTCTTGTTGGTATCTTTAACTTAATTTTTATTTCTTATCACAGCAAACTTGATTACAATGTTTTGTTTGTTCTAGGTGTGCAAGATGTGGTTCTTTCACACATAGACATATATCTATTTTTCTTCGGATCCTTTTCCCATGTAGGTTACGACACAGTGTTGAGTAGTCTTCTCTTGGTATTGCGTAGGTCTTTGGTGATTATATATTTCACATATGTTTGTATCACTCTGTTAACCTCTATACGGTAATGTATCCAATCCTCACACCTTTCCATTTGGTGAACCATAAGTTTTTTTAATGAATCTATGATAGTGTTTCTCTGTGGAAATACCTTTGTTTGTATCATTTGTTAGGTAACACCTATATGTGATATGATAGGATATGTGTCTTTCGCTTTCTCACTTACAGCAAGTTGCGTGATTACTTCTAGACTCATCTATGGTGCTGCAAATGGCATTGTTTCATTTTTTCACTAGCTCATATTCCATCTGTACATGTAGCAGTTCTTCATTGTCCACCCATCCGTCGTTGGACTTTTTGGTTACTTCCATATCTTGGCGATTGTTATACTATGCAATGCAGATTTGCGTACCTGTGTCCTTCCAATTCTGTCTTCTTAGGTTATAGGTCCAGGAATAGGTCTGCTGGATCATATGGTAGCTCAATGTTTACCTTTTAAAGGCACCTCTATTCCGTTCTCTTTAGTGGCTCTTTCCAGGTTACGTCCCTCTTAAAGCGGAGGGTATGCATTTCTTCCCAGCACCTTCAGCATTTATTCTTTGTAGTTTTTGCTGATGGTTATTCTGAGTGGTGTGAGCTGATACCTCTTTGTGGTTGAATTTGCATGTGTCTCATAATGCGTTGAATTTGAGCTGTAAGACATGTCCTTTTTATTTTTCCAGCTGTGATGAGAGCTTATTTCTTCAAAGTGTTTTCTTAAAGTATGTGTCACCATTTGAAATATTTTGGCCATTATCTCCCTCAAGACATTTTGAGGGCAGGTTTCATTTACAGCCCTGCAGTACTTGTTCATATGAAGTGACCATTAGCTCAGGCTTTAAACCTGCTTTTGCAGGTAACGGCCAGAGAGCGACAGCCTTTCTACGTTCCCCTTGCTGGCACTAGGGAAACAGTCCTACTGGCCAGTGGTGTTTTTCGGTTATAAATTAGAGTGCAATGTGCCCGGATAAACCCACAAATGTTGATGTCTCCTTGCTTTTGTTTGTTTTTAAATTTAATTTATATTTATTATTAGAGTAATATTCCATTGTGTACGTGGACCACTTCTTCTTGGTGCATTCCTCGGTTGATGGACATTTTCATTTCTTCCAAGTGCTGGCTATGGTAAATATTGCTGGCATACAGGTTTCCCAGCCTGTGACTTTTTGATTCTCATTTTCTCAGGTGATAGGCCAAGCAGTGGTTGTGATTGATGGACTGGTAGTTCAATGTTTCCCTTTTCAAAGCACCTACATTGTGTTTTCATTAGTGGCTCTTTACATGCCCCCCCTTACAACCGAGGGTACGCATTTCTCCACACTCCCTTCACCGTTTATTTTTTGCAGCATTTTTCCTAATGGCCATTCTGACTGCTGTGAGCTGATAGGGTTTTGTAATATGGGTATGCATGTCATGAAAATTTTTAAAATTCATCATATTCCTATGCCTTTTTCTTTTCTCTTAAAAGAAAAAACCGTGAGTACAACACAGCTCTTGAAATTGTCTTCTTCGAAGGTTGCCCTCTTCTGAATTTTTTGGTCGATTTTTGACCCCAGAAATTTTCTGGAGGGCAGGCGCAATTTACAGAACTGCAAGTTGGTGAAAATTTAGTGACCTTTTGCAGTGAGTTCAAAGCTGCTGTTGTGGGATACGTCCACAAGGAGGTAGCATTTCTCCATTCCCCAATCTGGGTTCTAGGGCAGCAGAGCCTTTCTGGAAGTCATTGTCCAGGTTGTAAATTAGAATGGAATTTGCCTGGAGAAATCCCCATAAGTTTATGTCTCATTACTTCTTCTTGGTTTTTAAAATTTTTTAAATCTGGGTAAAGTTTAGAATAGTGTTTGTCCTAGGTGTACACAATCTAGTTCATTTGGACATTATGTATGTCTATTAATGTACAGATCCTCTTCCCATATAAAATATTACAGTGTTCCGTCGACCTCCCTTGCTATATGTTCGATCTTTTTGATACATGTATATAATATGTATTTGAATATGTATAGTAACACTAATCTTCATTTCTCAATTTCCCCCCTCCTTTCCTTTTAGATGAGCATAGTTTGTTTTCTACGCCTGTGAGTGTCTTTCTCTTTGGAAATATGTTCATCTGTGTCAGTTATTAGATAATGCCATAAGTGATAATATAAGATATAGGTCTTTTGCTTTCCGACCTCCTTCATGTTTTGTGATTATCTCCAGGCTCATCTATGGTGCCTCAAAGAGCAGTGCTTCAATGTTTTCCATGGCTAATATTCCATTGTGTACATGGACCACTTCTTCTTGGTGCATTCCTCTGTTGATGGACATTTTCGTTGCTTCCAAGTGTTGCCTATGGTAAATATTGCTGGAGTGCAGGATTGCCAGCCTGCGATTTTTGATTTTCATTTTCTCAGGTGATAGACCCAGCAGTGGGTATGATTGATTGACTGGTATGGTAGCTCAACGTTTACCTTTTCAAGGCACCTCAATTGTGCTTTCATTAGTGGCTCTTACCACGTCCCCCTTAGAATCGAGGGTACGCATTTCTCCACAATCACGTCAGCATTTCTTGTTTGCAGCATTTTTGTTGATGGCCATTCTGACTGGTGTGAGCTGATAGGTTTTTGTAATTTGGGTTTACATGTCTGTAAAAATTCCTACAATTCATCATTTTTCCACGCCTTTTCCTTTTCTGTTGAAAGAAAAAAGAAAAAAAAGTGTGAGTACAATATACCTCTTCAAATTTTCTTTTTGGAAGGTTGCACTCTAGAATATTTTGGTCGATTTTCGACCTCAGTATTTTTTGGAGGGCAGGTGTCATTTACAGACCTGCAATTGGTGAATATTTAGTGACCTTTTGCAGTGGGTTTAAAGCTGCTGTTGTGGGAAACGGCCACAAGGATGCAGCATTTCTCCATTCCCAAATCTGGGTACTAGGGCAGCAGAGCCGTTCTGGAAGTCGTTTGCCTAGGTTGTAAATTTGAATGGAATGTGCCAGGAGAACCCCCCATAAGTTTATGTCTCATTACTCCTAGTTCGTTGGTTTAATTTTTTTCAATTGGGGTAATGGTTAGAATGTTGCTTGTCCAAGGTGTACATACTCTGGTTCATCTACATATTCTATATACCTATTTATGTAGAGACCCTCTTCCCGTGTAAATTGTTACACAGTGTTCCGTAAACCTTCCTTGCTATATGGTCGGTCTTTTTGATATATGTATATAATATGTATTTGTATACATATGGTAACGCTAATCTTCATGTATCCATTCCCCCCACCTTTCCTTGTAGATAAGCATAGTTTTTTTTAATAAGTCTGTGATTGACTTTCTCAGTGGAAATATGTTCATTTGTGTCAGTTATTAGAGAACGCGTATAAGTGATATCATAGGATATAGGACTTTTGCTTTCCGACTTACCTCATGTTCTGTGATTATCTCCAAGATCATCTATGGTGTCTCAAAGAGCAGTGTTTCATTGTTTTCCATGGCTAGTATTCATTGTGTACATGGACCGCTTCTTCTTTTTCCTTTCATCTGTTGATGGACATTTTGGTTGCTTCACTGTCTTGTCTATTGTGAATAAGGCTGCAGTGCAGCTTTTGCAGCCCGGGTCTTCTTCATTCTGGTCTTCTCAGGTGAGAGGCCCATTGGTGCGCCTGCTGGATTGAATGGTACCTCAATTTTTCCTTTTCAACGCAGCTCCTTTCTGTTCTCATTATTAGCGTTTAACCCTTTTACATCTCACCAGCAGCTAGAGGGTACACAGTTCTCTAAAACCTCTTCAGCATTGATTGTTTGTAGACTTTTTGCCAATGGTCAGTCGACGGGTGTGAGTTGAAAACTTTTTGTAGATTAGATTGCATGAGTCTAATACTTCCTGAGGTTGAGCTTTTATCCATTTTCCTTTCTTTAAAAAGAGAGTGAGTACAACTTACCTCTTCATACGAGCTTCGTGAACATTTTGCCTGTTTTGAATTTCTTTTATCCATTCCCTACCTCAGCACAATTTTGAGGGCAGGTGTCCTTTACAGCCCTGAGTCCTTGTGAATGGTAAGTGACCATTAGCTGTGGGTTAAAAGCTGCTGTTGCGGGAATCGGCCACAAGGCGGCAGCATTTCTCCTTTACCAAATCTGGTTACTAGGGCAACAGAGCCTTACTGGAAGTGGTGTTCTAGGTTGTAAATTAGAATGGAATGTGCGAGGAAAAAGCCCTTTAAGTTTATGTCTCATTACTTCTTGTTGGTATCTTTAACTTAATTTTTATTTCTTATCACAGCAAACTTGATTACAATGTTTTGTTTGTTCTAGGTGTGCAAGATGTGGTTCTTTCACACATAGACATATATCTATTTTTCTTCGGATCCTTTTCCCATGTAGGTTACGACACAGTGTTGAGTAGTCTTCTCTTGGTATTGCGTAGGTCTTTGGTGATTATATATTTCACATATGTTTGTATCACTCTGTTAACCTCTATACGGTAATGTATCCAATCCTCACACCTTTCCATTTGGTGAACCATAAGTTTTTTTAATGAATCTATGATAGTGTTTCTCTGTGGAAATACCTTTGTTTGTATCATTTGTTAGGTAACACCTATATGTGATATGATAGGATATGTGTCTTTCGCTTTCTCACTTACAGCAAGTTGCGTGATTACTTCTAGACTCATCTATGGTGCTCCAAATGGCATTGTTTCATTTTTTCACTAGCTCATATTCCATCTGTACATGTAGCAGTTCTTCATTGTCCACCCATCCGTCGTTGGACTTTTTGGTTACTTCCATATCTTGGCGATTGTTATACTATGCAATGCAGATTTGCGTACCTGTGTCCTTCCAATTCTGTCTTCTTAGGTTATAGGTCCAGGAATAGGTCTGCTGGATCATATGGTAGCTCAATGTTTACCTTTTAAAGGCACCTCTATTCCGTTCTCTTTAGTGGCTCTTTCCAGGTTACGTCCCTCTTAAAGCGGAGGGTATGCATTTCTTCCCAGCACCTTCAGCATTTATTCTTTGTAGTTTTTGCTGATGGTTATTCTGAGTGGTGTGAGCTGATACCTCTTTGTGGTTGAATTTGCATGTGTCTCATAATGCGTTGAATTTGAGCTGTAAGACATGTCCTTTTTATTTTTCCAGCTGTGATGAGAGCTTATTTCTTCAAAGTGTTTTCTTAAAGTATGTGTCACCATTTGAAATATTTTGGCCATTATCTCCCTCAAGACATTTTGAGGGCAGGTTTCATTTACAGCCCTGCAGTACTTGTTCATATGAAGTGACCATTAGCTCAGGCTTTAAACCTGCTTTTGCAGGTAACGGCCAGAGAGCGACAGCCTTTCTACGTTCCCCTTGCTGGCACTAGGGAAACAGTCCTACTGGCCAGTGGTGTTTTTCGGTTATAAATTAGAGTGCAATGTGCCCGGATAAACCCACAAATGTTGATGTCTCCTTGCTTTTGTTTGTTTTTAAATTTAATTTATATTTATTATTAGAGTAATATTCCATTGTGTACGTGGACCACTTCTTCTTGGTGCATTCCTCGGTTGATGGACATTTTCATTTCTTCCAAGTGCTGGCTATGGTAAATATTGCTGGCATACAGGTTTCCCAGCCTGTGACTTTTTGATTCTCATTTTCTCAGGTGATAGGCCAAGCAGTGGTTGTGATTGATGGACTGGTAGTTCAATGTTTCCCTTTTCAAAGCACCTACATTGTGTTTTCATTAGTGGCTCTTTACATGCCCCCCCTTACAACCGAGGGTACGCATTTCTCCACACTCCCTTCACCGTTTATTTTTTGCAGCATTTTTCCTAATGGCCATTCTGACTGCTGTGAGCTGATAGGGTTTTGTAATATGGGTATGCATGTCATGAAAATTTTTAAAATTCATCATATTCCTATGCCTTTTTCTTTTCTCTTAAAAGAAAAAACCGTGAGTACAACACAGCTCTTGAAATTGTCTTCTTCGAAGGTTGCCCTCTTCTGAATTTTTTGGTCGATTTTTGACCCCAGAAATTTTCTGGAGGGCAGGCGCAATTTACAGAACTGCAAGTTGGTGAAAATTTAGTGACCTTTTGCAGTGAGTTCAAAGCTGCTGTTGTGGGATACGTCCACAAGGAGGTAGCATTTCTCCATTCCCCAATCTGGGTTCTAGGGCAGCAGAGCCTTTCTGGAAGTCATTGTCCAGGTTGTAAATTAGAATGGAATTTGCCTGGAGAAATCCCCATAAGTTTATGTCTCATTACTTCTTCTTGGTTTTTAAAATTTTTTAAATCTGGGTAAAGTTTAGAATAGTGTTTGTCCTAGGTGTACACAATCTAGTTCATTTGGACATTATGTATGTCTATTAATGTACAGATCCTCTTCCCATATAAAATATTACAGTGTTCCGTCGACCTCCCTTGCTATATGTTCGATCTTTTTGATACATGTATATAATATGTATTTGAATATGTATAGTAACACTAATCTTCATTTCTCAATTTCCCCCCTCCTTTCCTTTTAGATGAGCATAGTTTGTTTTCTACGCCTGTGAGTGTCTTTCTCTTTGGAAATATGTTCATCTGTGTCAGTTATTAGATAATGCCATAAGTGATAATATAAGATATAGGTCTTTTGCTTTCCGACCTCCTTCATGTTTTGTGATTATCTCCAGGCTCATCTATGGTGCCTCAAAGAGCAGTGCTTCAATGTTTTCCATGGCTAATATTCCATTGTGTACATGGACCACTTCTTCTTGGTGCATTCCTCTGTTGATGGACATTTTCGTTGCTTCCAAGTGTTGCCTATGGTAAATATTGCTGGAGTGCAGGATTGCCAGCCTGCGATTTTTGATTTTCATTTTCTCAGGTGATAGACCCAGCAGTGGGTATGATTGATTGACTGGTATGGTAGCTCAACGTTTACCTTTTCAAGGCACCTCAATTGTGCTTTCATTAGTGGCTCTTACCACGTCCCCCTTAGAATCGAGGGTACGCATTTCTCCACAATCACGTCAGCATTTCTTGTTTGCAGCATTTTTGTTGATGGCCATTCTGACTGGTGTGAGCTGATAGGTTTTTGTAATTTGGGTTTACATGTCTGTAAAAATTCCTACAATTCATCATTTTTCCACGCCTTTTCCTTTTCTGTTGAAAGAAAAAAGAAAAAAAAGTGTGAGTACAATATACCTCTTCAAATTTTCTTTTTGGAAGGTTGCACTCTAGAATATTTTGGTCGATTTTCGACCTCAGTATTTTTTGGAGGGCAGGTGTCATTTACAGACCTGCAATTGGTGAATATTTAGTGACCTTTTGCAGTGGGTTTAAAGCTGCTGTTGTGGGAAACGGCCACAAGGATGCAGCATTTCTCCATTCCCAAATCTGGGTACTAGGGCAGCAGAGCCGTTCTGGAAGTCGTTTGCCTAGGTTGTAAATTTGAATGGAATGTGCCAGGAGAACCCCCCATAAGTTTATGTCTCATTACTCCTAGTTCGTTGGTTTAATTTTTTTCAATTGGGGTAATGGTTAGAATGTTGCTTGTCCAAGGTGTACATACTCTGGTTCATCTACATATTCTATATACCTATTTATGTAGAGACCCTCTTCCCGTGTAAATTGTTACACAGTGTTCCGTAAACCTTCCTTGCTATATGGTCGGTCTTTTTGATATATGTATATAATATGTATTTGTATACATATGGTAACGCTAATCTTCATGTATCCATTCCCCCCACCTTTCCTTGTAGATAAGCATAGTTTTTTTTAATAAGTCTGTGATTGACTTTCTCAGTGGAAATATGTTCATTTGTGTCAGTTATTAGAGAACGCGTATAAGTGATATCATAGGATATAGGACTTTTGCTTTCCGACTTACCTCATGTTCTGTGATTATCTCCAAGATCATCTATGGTGTCTCAAAGAGCAGTGTTTCATTGTTTTCCATGGCTAGTATTCATTGTGTACATGGACCGCTTCTTCTTTTTCCTTTCATCTGTTGATGGACATTTTGGTTGCTTCACTGTCTTGTCTATTGTGAATAAGGCTGCAGTGCAGCTTTTGCAGCCCGGGTCTTCTTCATTCTGGTCTTCTCAGGTGAGAGGCCCATTGGTGCGCCTGCTGGATTGAATGGTACCTCAATTTTTCCTTTTCAACGCAGCTCCTTTCTGTTCTCATTATTAGCGTTTAACCCTTTTACATCTCACCAGCAGCTAGAGGGTACACAGTTCTCTAAAACCTCTTCAGCATTGATTGTTTGTAGACTTTTTGCCAATGGTCAGTCGACGGGTGTGAGTTGAAAACTTTTTGTAGATTAGATTGCATGAGTCTAATACTTCCTGAGGTTGAGCTTTTATCCATTTTCCTTTCTTTAAAAAGAGAGTGAGTACAACTTACCTCTTCATACGAGCTTCGTGAACATTTTGCCTGTTTTGAATTTCTTTTATCCATTCCCTACCTCAGCACAATTTTGAGGGCAGGTGTCCTTTACAGCCCTGAGTCCTTGTGAATGGTAAGTGACCATTAGCTGTGGGTTAAAAGCTGCTGTTGCGGGAATCGGCCACAAGGCGGCAGCATTTCTCCTTTACCAAATCTGGTTACTAGGGCAACAGAGCCTTACTGGAAGTGGTGTTCTAGGTTGTAAATTAGAATGGAATGTGCGAGGAAAAAGCCCTTTAAGTTTATGTCTCATTACTTCTTGTTGGTATCTTTAACTTAATTTTTATTTCTTATCACAGCAAACTTGATTACAATGTTTTGTTTGTTCTAGGTGTGCAAGATGTGGTTCTTTCACACATAGACATATATCTATTTTTCTTCGGATCCTTTTCCCATGTAGGTTACGACACAGTGTTGAGTAGTCTTCTCTTGGTATTGCGTAGGTCTTTGGTGATTATATATTTCACATATGTTTGTATCACTCTGTTAACCTCTATACGGTAATGTATCCAATCCTCACACCTTTCCATTTGGTGAACCATAAGTTTTTTTAATGAATCTATGATAGTGTTTCTCTGTGGAAATACCTTTGTTTGTATCATTTGTTAGGTAACACCTATATGTGATATGATAGGATATGTGTCTTTCGCTTTCTCACTTACAGCAAGTTGCGTGATTACTTCTAGACTCATCTATGGTGCTCCAAATGGCATTGTTTCATTTTTTCACTAGCTCATATTCCATCTGTACATGTAGCAGTTCTTCATTGTCCACCCATCCGTCGTTGGACTTTTTGGTTACTTCCATATCTTGGCGATTGTTATACTATGCAATGCAGATTTGCGTACCTGTGTCCTTCCAATTCTGTCTTCTTAGGTTATAGGTCCAGGAATAGGTCTGCTGGATCATATGGTAGCTCAATGTTTACCTTTTAAAGGCACCTCTATTCCGTTCTCTTTAGTGGCTCTTTCCAGGTTACGTCCCTCTTAAAGCGGAGGGTATGCATTTCTTCCCAGCACCTTCAGCATTTATTCTTTGTAGTTTTTGCTGATGGTTATTCTGAGTGGTGTGAGCTGATACCTCTTTGTGGTTGAATTTGCATGTGTCTCATAATGCGTTGAATTTGAGCTGTAAGACATGTCCTTTTTATTTTTCCAGCTGTGATGAGAGCTTATTTCTTCAAAGTGTTTTCTTAAAGTATGTGTCACCATTTGAAATATTTTGGCCATTATCTCCCTCAAGACATTTTGAGGGCAGGTTTCATTTACAGCCCTGCAGTACTTGTTCATATGAAGTGACCATTAGCTCAGGCTTTAAACCTGCTTTTGCAGGTAACGGCCAGAGAGCGACAGCCTTTCTACGTTCCCCTTGCTGGCACTAGGGAAACAGTCCTACTGGCCAGTGGTGTTTTTCGGTTATAAATTAGAGTGCAATGTGCCCGGATAAACCCACAAATGTTGATGTCTCCTTGCTTTTGTTTGTTTTTAAATTTAATTTATATTTATTATTAGAGTAATATTCCATTGTGTACGTGGACCACTTCTTCTTGGTGCATTCCTCGGTTGATGGACATTTTCATTTCTTCCAAGTGCTGGCTATGGTAAATATTGCTGGCATACAGGTTTCCCAGCCTGTGACTTTTTGATTCTCATTTTCTCAGGTGATAGGCCAAGCAGTGGTTGTGATTGATGGACTGGTAGTTCAATGTTTCCCTTTTCAAAGCACCTACATTGTGTTTTCATTAGTGGCTCTTTACATGCCCCCCCTTACAACCGAGGGTACGCATTTCTCCACACTCCCTTCACCGTTTATTTTTTGCAGCATTTTTCCTAATGGCCATTCTGACTGCTGTGAGCTGATAGGGTTTTGTAATATGGGTATGCATGTCATGAAAATTTTTAAAATTCATCATATTCCTATGCCTTTTTCTTTACTCTTAAAAGAAAAAACCGTGAGTACAACACAGCTCTTGAAATTGTCTTCTTCGAAGGTTGCCCTCTTCTGAATTTTTTGGTCGATTTTTGACCCCAGAAATTTTCTGGAGGGCAGGCGCAATTTACAGAACTGCAAGTTGGTGAAAATTTAGTGACCTTTTGCAGTGAGTTCAAAGCTGCTGTTGTGGGATACGTCCACAAGGAGGTAGCATTTCTCCATTCCCCAATCTGGGTTCTAGGGCAGCAGAGCCTTTCTGGAAGTCATTGTCCAGGTTGTAAATTAGAATGGAATTTGCCTGGAGAAATCCCCATAAGTTTATGTCTCATTACTTCTTCTTGGTTTTTAAAATTTTTTAAATCTGGGTAAAGTTTAGAATAGTGTTTGTCCTAGGTGTACACAATCTAGTTCATTTGGACATTATGTATGTCTATTAATGTACAGATCCTCTTCCCATATAAAATATTACAGTGTTCCGTCGACCTCCCTTGCTATATGTTCGATCTTTTTGATACATGTATATAATATGTATTTGAATATGTATAGTAACACTAATCTTCATTTCTCAATTTCCCCCCTCCTTTCCTTTTAGATGAGCATAGTTTGTTTTCTACGCCTGTGAGTGTCTTTCTCTTTGGAAATATGTTCATCTGTGTCAGTTATTAGATAATGCCATAAGTGATAATATAAGATATAGGTCTTTTGCTTTCCGACCTCCTTCATGTTTTGTGATTATCTCCAGGCTCATCTATGGTGCCTCAAAGAGCAGTGCTTCAATGTTTTCCATGGCTAATATTCCATTGTGTACATGGACCACTTCTTCTTGGTGCATTCCTCTGTTGATGGACATTTTCGTTGCTTCCAAGTGTTGCCTATGGTAAATATTGCTGGAGTGCAGGATTGCCAGCCTGCGATTTTTGATTTTCATTTTCTCAGGTGATAGACCCAGCAGTGGGTATGATTGATTGACTGGTATGGTAGCTCAACGTTTACCTTTTCAAGGCACCTCAATTGTGCTTTCATTAGTGGCTCTTACCACGTCCCCCTTAGAATCGAGGGTACGCATTTCTCCACAATCACGTCAGCATTTCTTGTTTGCAGCATTTTTGTTGATGGCCATTCTGACTGGTGTGAGCTGATAGGTTTTTGTAATTTGGGTTTACATGTCTGTAAAAATTCCTACAATTCATCCTTTTTCCACGCCTTTTCCTTTTCTGTTGAAAGAAAAAAGAAAAAAAAGTGTGAGTACAATATACCTCTTCAAATTTTCTTTTTGGAAGGTTGCACTCTAGAATATTTTGGTCGATTTTCGACCTCAGTATTTTTTGGAGGGCAGGTGTCATTTACAGACCTGCAATTGGTGAATATTTAGTGACCTTTTGCAGTGGGTTTAAAGCTGCTGTTGTGGGAAACGGCCACAAGGATGCAGCATTTCTCCATTCCCAAATCTGGGTACTAGGGCAGCAGAGCCGTTCTGGAAGTCGTTTGCCTAGGTTGTAAATTTGAATGGAATGTGCCAGGAGAACCCCCCATAAGTTTATGTCTCATTACTCCTAGTTCGTTGGTTTAATTTTTTTCAATTGGGGTAATGGTTAGAATGTTGCTTGTCCAAGGTGTACATACTCTGGTTCATCTACATATTCTATATACCTATTTATGTAGAGACCCTCTTCCCGTGTAAATTGTTACACAGTGTTCCGTAAACCTTCCTTGCTATATGGTCGGTCTTTTTGATATATGTATATAATATGTATTTGTATACATATGGTAACGCTAATCTTCATGTATCCATTCCCCCCACCTTTCCTTGTAGATAAGCATAGTTTTTTTTAATAAGTCTGTGATTGACTTTCTCAGTGGAAATATGTTCATTTGTGTCAGTTATTAGAGAACGCGTATAAGTGATATCATAGGATATAGGACTTTTGCTTTCCGACTTACCTCATGTTCTGTGATTATCTCCAAGATCATCTATGGTGTCTCAAAGAGCAGTGTTTCATTGTTTTCCATGGCTAGTATTCATTGTGTACATGGACCGCTTCTTCTTTTTCCTTTCATCTGTTGATGGACATTTTGGTTGCTTCACTGTCTTGTCTATTGTGAATAAGGCTGCAGTGCAGCTTTTGCAGCCCGGGTCTTCTTCATTCTGGTCTTCTCAGGTGAGAGGCCCATTGGTGCGCCTGCTGGATTGAATGGTACCTCAATTTTTCCTTTTCAACGCAGCTCCTTTCTGTTCTCATTATTAGCGTTTAACCCTTTTACATCTCACCAGCAGCTAGAGGGTACACAGTTCTCTAAAACCTCTTCAGCATTGATTGTTTGTAGACTTTTTGCCAATGGTCAGTCGACGGGTGTGAGTTGAAAACTTTTTGTAGATTAGATTGCATGAGTCTAATACTTCCTGAGGTTGAGCTTTTATCCATTTTCCTTTCTTTAAAAAGAGAGTGAGTACAACTTACCTCTTCATACGAGCTTCGTGAACATTTTGCCTGTTTTGAATTTCTTTTATCCATTCCCTACCTCAGCACAATTTTGAGGGCAGGTGTCCTTTACAGCCCTGAGTCCTTGTGAATGGTAAGTGACCATTAGCTGTGGGTTAAAAGCTGCTGTTGCGGGAATCGGCCACAAGGCGGCAGCATTTCTCCTTTACCAAATCTGGTTACTAGGGCAACAGAGCCTTACTGGAAGTGGTGTTCTAGGTTGTAAATTAGAATGGAATGTGCGAGGAAAAAGCCCTTTAAGTTTATGTCTCATTACTTCTTGTTGGTATCTTTAACTTAATTTTTATTTCTTATCACAGCAAACTTGATTACAATGTTTTGTTTGTTCTAGGTGTGCAAGATGTGGTTCTTTCACACATAGACATATATCTATTTTTCTTCGGATCCTTTTCCCATGTAGGTTACGACACAGTGTTGAGTAGTCTTCTCTTGGTATTGCGTAGGTCTTTGGTGATTATATATTTCACATATGTTTGTATCACTCTGTTAACCTCTATACGGTAATGTATCCAATCCTCACACCTTTCCATTTGGTGAACCATAAGTTTTTTTAATGAATCTATGATAGTGTTTCTCTGTGGAAATACCTTTGTTTGTATCATTTGTTAGGTAACACCTATATGTGATATGATAGGATATGTGTCTTTCGCTTTCTCACTTACAGCAAGTTGCGTGATTACTTCTAGACTCATCTATGGTGCTCCAAATGGCATTGTTTCATTTTTTCACTAGCTCATATTCCATCTGTACATGTAGCAGTTCTTCATTGTCCACCCATCCGTCGTTGGACTTTTTGGTTACTTCCATATCTTGGCGATTGTTATACTATGCAATGCAGATTTGCGTACCTGTGTCCTTCCAATTCTGTCTTCTTAGGTTATAGGTCCAGGAATAGGTCTGCTGGATCATATGGTAGCTCAATGTTTACCTTTTAAAGGCACCTCTATTCCGTTCTCTTTAGTGGCTCTTTCCAGGTTACGTCCCTCTTAAAGCGGAGGGTATGCATTTCTTCCCAGCACCTTCAGCATTTATTCTTTGTAGTTTTTGCTGATGGTTATTCTGAGTGGTGTGAGCTGATACCTCTTTGTGGTTGAATTTGCATGTGTCTCATAATGCGTTGAATTTGAGCTGTAAGACATGTCCTTTTTATTTTTCCAGCTGTGATGAGAGCTTATTTCTTCAAAGTGTTTTCTTAAAGTATGTGTCACCATTTGAAATATTTTGGCCATTATCTCCCTCAAGACATTTTGAGGGCAGGTTTCATTTACAGCCCTGCAGTACTTGTTCATATGAAGTGACCATTAGCTCAGGCTTTAAACCTGCTTTTGCAGGTAACGGCCAGAGAGCGACAGCCTTTCTACGTTCCCCTTGCTGGCACTAGGGAAACAGTCCTACTGGCCAGTGGTGTTTTTCGGTTATAAATTAGAGTGCAATGTGCCCGGATAAACCCACAAATGTTGATGTCTCCTTGCTTTTGTTTGTTTTTAAATTTAATTTATATTTATTATTAGAGTAATATTCCATTGTGTACGTGGACCACTTCTTCTTGGTGCATTCCTCGGTTGATGGACATTTTCATTTCTTCCAAGTGCTGGCTATGGTAAATATTGCTGGCATACAGGTTTCCCAGCCTGTGACTTTTTGATTCTCATTTTCTCAGGTGATAGGCCAAGCAGTGGTTGTGATTGATGGACTGGTAGTTCAATGTTTCCCTTTTCAAAGCACCTACACTGTGTTTTCATTAGTGGCTCTTTACATGCCCCCCCTTACAACCGAGGGTACGCATTTCTCCACACTCCCTTCACCGTTTATTTTTTGCAGCATTTTTCCTAATGGCCATTCTGACTGCTGTGAGCTGATAGGGTTTTGTAATATGGGTATGCATGTCATGAAAATTTTTAAAATTCATCATATTCCTATGCCTTTTTCTTTTCTCTTAAAAGAAAAAACCGTGAGTACAACACAGCTCTTGAAATTGTCTTCTTCGAAGGTTGCCCTCTTCTGAATTTTTTGGTCGATTTTTGACCCCAGAAATTTTCTGGAGGGCAGGCGCAATTTACAGAACTGCAAGTTGGTGAAAATTTAGTGACCTTTTGCAGTGAGTTCAAAGCTGCTGTTGTGGGATACGTCCACAAGGAGGTAGCATTTCTCCATTCCCCAATCTGGGTTCTAGGGCAGCAGAGCCTTTCTGGAAGTCATTGTCCAGGTTGTAAATTAGAATGGAATTTGCCTGGAGAAATCCCCATAAGTTTATGTCTCATTACTTCTTCTTGGTTTTTAAAATTTTTTAAATCTGGGTAAAGTTTAGAATAGTGTTTGTCCTAGGTGTACACAATCTAGTTCATTTGGACATTATGTATGTCTATTAATGTACAGATCCTCTTCCCATATAAAATATTACAGTGTTCCGTCGACCTCCCTTGCTATATGTTCGATCTTTTTGATACATGTATATAATATGTATTTGAATATGTATAGTAACACTAATCTTCATTTCTCAATTTCCCCCCTCCTTTCCTTTTAGATGAGCATAGTTTGTTTTCTACGCCTGTGAGTGTCTTTCTCTTTGGAAATATGTTCATCTGTGTCAGTTATTAGATAATGCCATAAGTGATAATATAAGATATAGGTCTTTTGCTTTCCGACCTCCTTCATGTTTTGTGATTATCTCCAGGCTCATCTATGGTGCCTCAAAGAGCAGTGCTTCAATGTTTTCCATGGCTAATATTCCATTGTGTACATGGACCACTTCTTCTTGGTGCATTCCTCTGTTGATGGACATTTTCGTTGCTTCCAAGTGTTGCCTATGGTAAATATTGCTGGAGTGCAGGATTGCCAGCCTGCGATTTTTGATTTTCATTTTCTCAGGTGATAGACCCAGCAGTGGGTATGATTGATTGACTGGTATGGTAGCTCAACGTTTACCTTTTCAAGGCACCTCAATTGTGCTTTCATTAGTGGCTCTTACCACGTCCCCCTTAGAATCGAGGGTACGCATTTCTCCACAATCACGTCAGCATTTCTTGTTTGCAGCATTTTTGTTGATGGCCATTCTGACTGGTGTGAGCTGATAGGTTTTTGTAATTTGGGTTTACATGTCTGTAAAAATTCCTACAATTCATCATTTTTCCACGCCTTTTCCTTTTCTGTTGAAAGAAAAAAGAAAAAAAAGTGTGAGTACAATATACCTCTTCAAATTTTCTTTTTGGAAGGTTGCACTCTAGAATATTTTGGTCGATTTTCGACCTCAGTATTTTTTGGAGGGCAGGTGTCATTTACAGACCTGCAATTGGTGAATATTTAGTGACCTTTTGCAGTGGGTTTAAAGCTGCTGTTGTGGGAAACGGCCACAAGGATGCAGCATTTCTCCATTCCCAAATCTGGGTACTAGGGCAGCAGAGCCGTTCTGGAAGTCGTTTGCCTAGGTTGTAAATTTGAATGGAATGTGCCAGGAGAACCCCCCATAAGTTTATGTCTCATTACTCCTAGTTCGTTGGTTTAATTTTTTTCAATTGGGGTAATGGTTAGAATGTTGCTTGTCCAAGGTGTACATACTCTGGTTCATCTACATATTCTATATACCTATTTATGTAGAGACCCTCTTCCCGTGTAAATTGTTACACAGTGTTCCGTAAACCTTCCTTGCTATATGGTCGGTCTTTTTGATATATGTATATAATATGTATTTGTATACATATGGTAACGCTAATCTTCATGTATCCATTCCCCCCACCTTTCCTTGTAGATAAGCATAGTTTTTTTTAATAAGTCTGTGATTGACTTTCTCAGTGGAAATATGTTCATTTGTGTCAGTTATTAGAGAACGCGTATAAGTGATATCATAGGATATAGGACTTTTGCTTTCCGACTTACCTCATGTTCTGTGATTATCTCCAAGATCATCTATGGTGTCTCAAAGAGCAGTGTTTCATTGTTTTCCATGGCTAGTATTCATTGTGTACATGGACCGCTTCTTCTTTTTCCTTTCATCTGTTGATGGACATTTTGGTTGCTTCACTGTCTTGTCTATTGTGAATAAGGCTGCAGTGCAGCTTTTGCAGCCCGGGTCTTCTTCATTCTGGTCTTCTCAGGTGAGAGGCCCATTGGTGCGCCTGCTGGATTGAATGGTACCTCAATTTTTCCTTTTCAACGCAGCTCCTTTCTGTTCTCATTATTAGCGTTTAACCCTTTTACATCTCACCAGCAGCTAGAGGGTACACAGTTCTCTAAAACCTCTTCAGCATTGATTGTTTGTAGACTTTTTGCCAATGGTCAGTCGACGGGTGTGAGTTGAAAACTTTTTGTAGATTAGATTGCATGAGTCTAATACTTCCTGAGGTTGAGCTTTTATCCATTTTCCTTTCTTTAAAAAGAGAGTGAGTACAACTTACCTCTTCATACGAGCTTCGTGAACATTTTGCCTGTTTTGAATTTCTTTTATCCATTCCCTACCTCAGCACAATTTTGAGGGCAGGTGTCCTTTACAGCCCTGAGTCCTTGTGAATGGTAAGTGACCATTAGCTGTGGGTTAAAAGCTGCTGTTGCGGGAATCGGCCACAAGGCGGCAGCATTTCTCCTTTACCAAATCTGGTTACTAGGGCAACAGAGCCTTACTGGAAGTGGTGTTCTAGGTTGTAAATTAGAATGGAATGTGCGAGGAAAAAGCCCTTTAAGTTTATGTCTCATTACTTCTTGTTGGTATCTTTAACTTAATTTTTATTTCTTATCACAGCAAACTTGATTACAATGTTTTGTTTGTTCTAGGTGTGCAAGATGTGGTTCTTTCACACATAGACATATATCTATTTTTCTTCGGATCCTTTTCCCATGTAGGTTACGACACAGTGTTGAGTAGTCTTCTCTTGGTATTGCGTAGGTCTTTGGTGATTATATATTTCACATATGTTTGTATCACTCTGTTAACCTCTATACGGTAATGTATCCAATCCTCACACCTTTCCATTTGGTGAACCATAAGTTTTTTTAATGAATCTATGATAGTGTTTCTCTGTGGAAATACCTTTGTTTGTATCATTTGTTAGGTAACACCTATATGTGATATGATAGGATATGTGTCTTTCGCTTTCTCACTTACAGCAAGTTGCGTGATTACTTCTAGACTCATCTATGGTGCTCCAAATGGCATTGTTTCATTTTTTCACTAGCTCATATTCCATCTGTACATGTAGCAGTTCTTCATTGTCCACCCATCCGTCGTTGGACTTTTTGGTTACTTCCATATCTTGGCGATTGTTATACTATGCAATGCAGATTTGCGTACCTGTGTCCTTCCAATTCTGTCTTCTTAGGTTATAGGTCCAGGAATAGGTCTGCTGGATCATATGGTAGCTCAATGTTTACCTTTTAAAGGCACCTCTATTCCGTTCTCTTTAGTGGCTCTTTCCAGGTTACGTCCCTCTTAAAGCGGAGGGTATGCATTTCTTCCCAGCACCTTCAGCATTTATTCTTTGTAGTTTTTGCTGATGGTTATTCTGAGTGGTGTGAGCTGATACCTCTTTGTGGTTGAATTTGCATGTGTCTCATAATGCGTTGAATTTGAGCTGTAAGACATGTCCTTTTTATTTTTCCAGCTGTGATGAGAGCTTATTTCTTCAAAGTGTTTTCTTAAAGTATGTGTCACCATTTGAAATATTTTGGCCATTATCTCCCTCAAGACATTTTGAGGGCAGGTTTCATTTACAGCCCTGCAGTACTTGTTCATATGAAGTGACCATTAGCTCAGGCTTTAAACCTGCTTTTGCAGGTAACGGCCAGAGAGCGACAGCCTTTCTACGTTCCCCTTGCTGGCACTAGGGAAACAGTCCTACTGGCCAGTGGTGTTTTTCGGTTATAAATTAGAGTGCAATGTGCCCGGATAAACCCACAAATGTTGATGTCTCCTTGCTTTTGTTTGTTTTTAAATTTAATTTATATTTATTATTAGAGTAATATTCCATTGTGTACGTGGACCACTTCTTCTTGGTGCATTCCTCGGTTGATGGACATTTTCATTTCTTCCAAGTGCTGGCTATGGTAAATATTGCTGGCATACAGGTTTCCCAGCCTGTGACTTTTTGATTCTCATTTTCTCAGGTGATAGGCCAAGCAGTGGTTGTGATTGATGGACTGGTAGTTCAATGTTTCCCTTTTCAAAGCACCTACACTGTGTTTTCATTAGTGGCTCTTTACATGCCCCCCCTTACAACCGAGGGTACGCATTTCTCCACACTCCCTTCACCGTTTATTTTTTGCAGCATTTTTCCTAATGGCCATTCTGACTGCTGTGAGCTGATAGGGTTTTGTAATATGGGTATGCATGTCATGAAAATTTTTAAAATTCATCATATTCCTATGCCTTTTTCTTTTCTCTTAAAAGAAAAAACCGTGAGTACAACACAGCTCTTGAAATTGTCTTCTTCGAAGGTTGCCCTCTTCTGAATTTTTTGGTCGATTTTTGACCCCAGAAATTTTCTGGAGGGCAGGCGCAATTTACAGAACTGCAAGTTGGTGAAAATTTAGTGACCTTTTGCAGTGAGTTCAAAGCTGCTGTTGTGGGATACGTCCACAAGGAGGTAGCATTTCTCCATTCCCCAATCTGGGTTCTAGGGCAGCAGAGCCTTTCTGGAAGTCATTGTCCAGGTTGTAAATTAGAATGGAATTTGCCTGGAGAAATCCCCATAAGTTTATGTCTCATTACTTCTTCTTGGTTTTTAAAATTTTTTAAATCTGGGTAAAGTTTAGAATAGTGTTTGTCCTAGGTGTACACAATCTAGTTCATTTGGACATTATGTATGTCTATTAATGTACAGATCCTCTTCCCATATAAAATATTACAGTGTTCCGTCGACCTCCCTTGCTATATGTTCGATCTTTTTGATACATGTATATAATATGTATTTGAATATGTATAGTAACACTAATCTTCATTTCTCAATTTCCCCCCTCCTTTCCTTTTAGATGAGCATAGTTTGTTTTCTACGCCTGTGAGTGTCTTTCTCTTTGGAAATATGTTCATCTGTGTCAGTTATTAGATAATGCCATAAGTGATAATATAAGATATAGGTCTTTTGCTTTCCGACCTCCTTCATGTTTTGTGATTATCTCCAGGCTCATCTATGGTGCCTCAAAGAGCAGTGCTTCAATGTTTTCCATGGCTAATATTCCATTGTGTACATGGACCACTTCTTCTTGGTGCATTCCTCTGTTGATGGACATTTTCGTTGCTTCCAAGTGTTGCCTATGGTAAATATTGCTGGAGTGCAGGATTGCCAGCCTGCGATTTTTGATTTTCATTTTCTCAGGTGATAGACCCAGCAGTGGGTATGATTGATTGACTGGTATGGTAGCTCAACGTTTACCTTTTCAAGGCACCTCAATTGTGCTTTCATTAGTGGCTCTTACCACGTCCCCCTTAGAATCGAGGGTACGCATTTCTCCACAATCACGTCAGCATTTCTTGTTTGCAGCATTTTTGTTGATGGCCATTCTGACTGGTGTGAGCTGATAGGTTTTTGTAATTTGGGTTTACATGTCTGTAAAAATTCCTACAATTCATCATTTTTCCACGCCTTTTCCTTTTCTGTTGAAAGAAAAAAGAAAAAAAAGTGTGAGTACAATATACCTCTTCAAATTTTCTTTTTGGAAGGTTGCACTCTAGAATATTTTGGTCGATTTTCGACCTCAGTATTTTTTGGAGGGCAGGTGTCATTTACAGACCTGCAATTGGTGAATATTTAGTGACCTTTTGCAGTGGGTTTAAAGCTGCTGTTGTGGGAAACGGCCACAAGGATGCAGCATTTCTCCATTCCCAAATCTGGGTACTAGGGCAGCAGAGCCGTTCTGGAAGTCGTTTGCCTAGGTTGTAAATTTGAATGGAATGTGCCAGGAGAACCCCCCATAAGTTTATGTCTCATTACTCCTAGTTCGTTGGTTTAATTTTTTTCAATTGGGGTAATGGTTAGAATGTTGCTTGTCCAAGGTGTACATACTCTGGTTCATCTACATATTCTATATACCTATTTATGTAGAGACCCTCTTCCCGTGTAAATTGTTACACAGTGTTCCGTAAACCTTCCTTGCTATATGGTCGGTCTTTTTGATATATGTATATAATATGTATTTGTATACATATGGTAACGCTAATCTTCATGTATCCATTCCCCCCACCTTTCCTTGTAGATAAGCATAGTTTTTTTTAATAAGTCTGTGATTGACTTTCTCAGTGGAAATATGTTCATTTGTGTCAGTTATTAGAGAACGCGTATAAGTGATATCATAGGATATAGGACTTTTGCTTTCCGACTTACCTCATGTTCTGTGATTATCTCCAAGATCATCTATGGTGTCTCAAAGAGCAGTGTTTCATTGTTTTCCATGGCTAGTATTCATTGTGTACATGGACCGCTTCTTCTTTTTCCTTTCATCTGTTGATGGACATTTTGGTTGCTTCACTGTCTTGTCTATTGTGAATAAGGCTGCAGTGCAGCTTTTGCAGCCCGGGTCTTCTTCATTCTGGTCTTCTCAGGTGAGAGGCCCATTGGTGCGCCTGCTGGATTGAATGGTACCTCAATTTTTCCTTTTCAACGCAGCTCCTTTCTGTTCTCATTATTAGCGTTTAACCCTTTTACATCTCACCAGCAGCTAGAGGGTACACAGTTCTCTAAAACCTCTTCAGCATTGATTGTTTGTAGACTTTTTGCCAATGGTCAGTCGACGGGTGTGAGTTGAAAACTTTTTGTAGATTAGATTGCATGAGTCTAATACTTCCTGAGGTTGAGCTTTTATCCATTTTCCTTTCTTTAAAAAGAGAGTGAGTACAACTTACCTCTTCATACGAGCTTCGTGAACATTTTGCCTGTTTTGAATTTCTTTTATCCATTCCCTACCTCAGCACAATTTTGAGGGCAGGTGTCCTTTACAGCCCTGAGTCCTTGTGAATGGTAAGTGACCATTAGCTGTGGGTTAAAAGCTGCTGTTGCGGGAATCGGCCACAAGGCGGCAGCATTTCTCCTTTACCAAATCTGGTTACTAGGGCAACAGAGCCTTACTGGAAGTGGTGTTCTAGGTTGTAAATTAGAATGGAATGTGCGAGGAAAAAGCCCTTTAAGTTTATGTCTCATTACTTCTTGTTGGTATCTTTAACTTAATTTTTATTTCTTATCACAGCAAACTTGATTACAATGTTTTGTTTGTTCTAGGTGTGCAAGATGTGGTTCTTTCACACATAGACATATATCTATTTTTCTTCGGATCCTTTTCCCATGTAGGTTACGACACAGTGTTGAGTAGTCTTCTCTTGGTATTGCGTAGGTCTTTGGTGATTATATATTTCACATATGTTTGTATCACTCTGTTAACCTCTATACGGTAATGTATCCAATCCTCACACCTTTCCATTTGGTGAACCATAAGTTTTTTTAATGAATCTATGATAGTGTTTCTCTGTGGAAATACCTTTGTTTGTATCATTTGTTAGGTAACACCTATATGTGATATGATAGGATATGTGTCTTTCGCTTTCTCACTTACAGCAAGTTGCGTGATTACTTCTAGACTCATCTATGGTGCTGCAAATGGCATTGTTTCATTTTTTCACTAGCTCATATTCCATCTGTACATGTAGCAGTTCTTCATTGTCCACCCATCCGTCGTTGGACTTTTTGGTTACTTCCATATCTTGGCGATTGTTATACTATGCAATGCAGATTTGCGTACCTGTGTCCTTCCAATTCTGTCTTCTTAGGTTATAGGTCCAGGAATAGGTCTGCTGGATCATATGGTAGCTCAATGTTTACCTTTTAAAGGCACCTCTATTCCGTTCTCTTTAGTGGCTCTTTCCAGGTTACGTCCCTCTTAAAGCGGAGGGTATGCATTTCTTCCCAGCACCTTCAGCATTTATTCTTTGTAGTTTTTGCTGATGGTTATTCTGAGTGGTGTGAGCTGATACCTCTTTGTGGTTGAATTTGCATGTGTCTCATAATGCGTTGAATTTGAGCTGTAAGACATGTCCTTTTTATTTTTCCAGCTGTGATGAGAGCTTATTTCTTCAAAGTGTTTTCTTAAAGTATGTGTCACCATTTGAAATATTTTGGCCATTATCTCCCTCAAGACATTTTGAGGGCAGGTTTCATTTACAGCCCTGCAGTACTTGTTCATATGAAGTGACCATTAGCTCAGGCTTTAAACCTGCTTTTGCAGGTAACGGCCAGAGAGCGACAGCCTTTCTACGTTCCCCTTGCTGGCACTAGGGAAACAGTCCTACTGGCCAGTGGTGTTTTTCGGTTATAAATTAGAGTGCAATGTGCCCGGATAAACCCACAAATGTTGATGTCTCCTTGCTTTTGTTTGTTTTTAAATTTAATTTATATTTATTATTAGAGTAATATTCCATTGTGTACGTGGACCACTTCTTCTTGGTGCATTCCTCGGTTGATGGACATTTTCATTTCTTCCAAGTGCTGGCTATGGTAAATATTGCTGGCATACAGGTTTCCCAGCCTGTGACTTTTTGATTCTCATTTTCTCAGGTGATAGGCCAAGCAGTGGTTGTGATTGATGGACTGGTAGTTCAATGTTTCCCTTTTCAAAGCACCTACATTGTGTTTTCATTAGTGGCTCTTTACATGCCCCCCCTTACAACCGAGGGTACGCATTTCTCCACACTCCCTTCACCGTTTATTTTTTGCAGCATTTTTCCTAATGGCCATTCTGACTGCTGTGAGCTGATAGGGTTTTGTAATATGGGTATGCATGTCATGAAAATTTTTAAAATTCATCATATTCCTATGCCTTTTTCTTTTCTCTTAAAAGAAAAAACCGTGAGTACAACACAGCTCTTGAAATTGTCTTCTTCGAAGGTTGCCCTCTTCTGAATTTTTTGGTCGATTTTTGACCCCAGAAATTTTCTGGAGGGCAGGCGCAATTTACAGAACTGCAAGTTGGTGAAAATTTAGTGACCTTTTGCAGTGAGTTCAAAGCTGCTGTTGTGGGATACGTCCACAAGGAGGTAGCATTTCTCCATTCCCCAATCTGGGTTCTAGGGCAGCAGAGCCTTTCTGGAAGTCATTGTCCAGGTTGTAAATTAGAATGGAATTTGCCTGGAGAAATCCCCATAAGTTTATGTCTCATTACTTCTTCTTGGTTTTTAAAATTTTTTAAATCTGGGTAAAGTTTAGAATAGTGTTTGTCCTAGGTGTACACAATCTAGTTCATTTGGACATTATGTATGTCTATTAATGTACAGATCCTCTTCCCATATAAAATATTACAGTGTTCCGTCGACCTCCCTTGCTATATGTTCGATCTTTTTGATACATGTATATAATATGTATTTGAATATGTATAGTAACACTAATCTTCATTTCTCAATTTCCCCCCTCCTTTCCTTTTAGATGAGCATAGTTTGTTTTCTACGCCTGTGAGTGTCTTTCTCTTTGGAAATATGTTCATCTGTGTCAGTTATTAGATAATGCCATAAGTGATAATATAAGATATAGGTCTTTTGCTTTCCGACCTCCTTCATGTTTTGTGATTATCTCCAGGCTCATCTATGGTGCCTCAAAGAGCAGTGCTTCAATGTTTTCCATGGCTAATATTCCATTGTGTACATGGACCACTTCTTCTTGGTGCATTCCTCTGTTGATGGACATTTTCGTTGCTTCCAAGTGTTGCCTATGGTAAATATTGCTGGAGTGCAGGATTGCCAGCCTGCGATTTTTGATTTTCATTTTCTCAGGTGATAGACCCAGCAGTGGGTATGATTGATTGACTGGTATGGTAGCTCAACGTTTACCTTTTCAAGGCACCTCAATTGTGCTTTCATTAGTGGCTCTTACCACGTCCCCCTTAGAATCGAGGGTACGCATTTCTCCACAATCACGTCAGCATTTCTTGTTTGCAGCATTTTTGTTGATGGCCATTCTGACTGGTGTGAGCTGATAGGTTTTTGTAATTTGGGTTTACATGTCTGTAAAAATTCCTACAATTCATCATTTTTCCACGCCTTTTCCTTTTCTGTTGAAAGAAAAAAGAAAAAAAAGTGTGAGTACAATATACCTCTTCAAATTTTCTTTTTGGAAGGTTGCACTCTAGAATATTTTGGTCGATTTTCGACCTCAGTATTTTTTGGAGGGCAGGTGTCATTTACAGACCTGCAATTGGTGAATATTTAGTGACCTTTTGCAGTGGGTTTAAAGCTGCTGTTGTGGGAAACGGCCACAAGGATGCAGCATTTCTCCATTCCCAAATCTGGGTACTAGGGCAGCAGAGCCGTTCTGGAAGTCGTTTGCCTAGGTTGTAAATTTGAATGGAATGTGCCAGGAGAACCCCCCATAAGTTTATGTCTCATTACTCCTAGTTCGTTGGTTTAATTTTTTTCAATTGGGGTAATGGTTAGAATGTTGCTTGTCCAAGGTGTACATACTCTGGTTCATCTACATATTCTATATACCTATTTATGTAGAGACCCTCTTCCCGTGTAAATTGTTACACAGTGTTCCGTAAACCTTCCTTGCTATATGGTCGGTCTTTTTGATATATGTATATAATATGTATTTGTATACATATGGTAACGCTAATCTTCATGTATCCATTCCCCCCACCTTTCCTTGTAGATAAGCATAGTTTTTTTTAATAAGTCTGTGATTGACTTTCTCAGTGGAAATATGTTCATTTGTGTCAGTTATTAGAGAACGCGTATAAGTGATATCATAGGATATAGGACTTTTGCTTTCCGACTTACCTCATGTTCTGTGATTATCTCCAAGATCATCTATGGTGTCTCAAAGAGCAGTGTTTCATTGTTTTCCATGGCTAGTATTCATTGTGTACATGGACCGCTTCTTCTTTTTCCTTTCATCTGTTGATGGACATTTTGGTTGCTTCACTGTCTTGTCTATTGTGAATAAGGCTGCAGTGCAGCTTTTGCAGCCCGGGTCTTCTTCATTCTGGTCTTCTCAGGTGAGAGGCCCATTGGTGCGCCTGCTGGATTGAATGGTACCTCAATTTTTCCTTTTCAACGCAGCTCCTTTCTGTTCTCATTATTAGCGTTTAACCCTTTTACATCTCACCAGCAGCTAGAGGGTACACAGTTCTCTAAAACCTCTTCAGCATTGATTGTTTGTAGACTTTTTGCCAATGGTCAGTCGACGGGTGTGAGTTGAAAACTTTTTGTAGATTAGATTGCATGAGTCTAATACTTCCTGAGGTTGAGCTTTTATCCATTTTCCTTTCTTTAAAAAGAGAGTGAGTACAACTTACCTCTTCATACGAGCTTCGTGAACATTTTGCCTGTTTTGAATTTCTTTTATCCATTCCCTACCTCAGCACAATTTTGAGGGCAGGTGTCGTTTACAGCCCTGAGTCCTTGTGAATGGTAAGTGACCATTAGCTGTGGGTTAAAAGCTGCTGTTGCGGGAATCGGCCACAAGGCGGCAGCATTTCTCCTTTACCAAATCTGGTTACTAGGGCAACAGAGCCTTACTGGAAGTGGTGTTCTAGGTTGTAAATTAGAATGGAATGTGCGAGGAAAAAGCCCTTTAAGTTTATGTCTCATTACTTCTTGTTGGTATCTTTAACTTAATTTTTATTTCTTATCACAGCAAACTTGATTACAATGTTTTGTTTGTTCTAGGTGTGCAAGATGTGGTTCTTTCACACATAGACATATATCTATTTTTCTTCGGATCCTTTTCCCATGTAGGTTACGACACAGTGTTGAGTAGTCTTCTCTTGGTATTGCGTAGGTCTTTGGTGATTATATATTTCACATATGTTTGTATCACTCTGTTAACCTCTATACGGTAATGTATCCAATCCTCACACCTTTCCATTTGGTGAACCATAAGTTTTTTTAATGAATCTATGATAGTGTTTCTCTGTGGAAATACCTTTGTTTGTATCATTTGTTAGGTAACACCTATATGTGATATGATAGGATATGTGTCTTTCGCTTTCTCACTTACAGCAAGTTGCGTGATTACTTCTAGACTCATCTATGGTGCTGCAAATGGCATTGTTTCATTTTTTCACTAGCTCATATTCCATCTGTACATGTAGCAGTTCTTCATTGTCCACCCATCCGTCGTTGGACTTTTTGGTTACTTCCATATCTTGGCGATTGTTATACTATGCAATGCAGATTTGCGTACCTGTGTCCTTCCAATTCTGTCTTCTTAGGTTATAGGTCCAGGAATAGGTCTGCTGGATCATATGGTAGCTCAATGTTTACCTTTTAAAGGCACCTCTATTCCGTTCTCTTTAGTGGCTCTTTCCAGGTTACGTCCCTCTTAAAGCGGAGGGTATGCATTTCTTCCCAGCACCTTCAGCATTTATTCTTTGTAGTTTTTGCTGATGGTTATTCTGAGTGGTGTGAGCTGATACCTCTTTGTGGTTGAATTTGCATGTGTCTCATAATGCGTTGAAATTGAGCTGTAAGACATGTCCTTTTTATTTTTCCAGCTGTGATGAGAGCTTATTTCTTCAAAGTGTTTTCTTAAAGTATGTGTCACCATTTGAAATATTTTGGCCATTATCTCCCTCAAGACATTTTGAGGGCAGGTTTCATTTACAGCCCTGCAGTACTTGTTCATATGAAGTGACCATTAGCTCAGGCTTTAAACCTGCTTTTGCAGGTAACGGCCAGAGAGCGACAGCCTTTCTACGTTCCCCTTGCTGGCACTAGGGAAACAGTCCTACTGGCCAGTGGTGTTTTTCGGTTATAAATTAGAGTGCAATGTGCCCGGATAAACCCACAAATGTTGATGTCTCCTTGCTTTTGTTTGTTTTTAAATTTAATTTATATTTATTATTAGAGTAATATTCCATTGTGTACGTGGACCACTTCTTCTTGGTGCATTCCTCGGTTGATGGACATTTTCATTTCTTCCAAGTGCTGGCTATGGTAAATATTGCTGGCATACAGGTTTCCCAGCCTGTGACTTTTTGATTCTCATTTTCTCAGGTGATAGGCCAAGCAGTGGTTGTGATTGATGGACTGGTAGTTCAATGTTTCCCTTTTCAAAGCACCTACATTGTGTTTTCATTAGTGGCTCTTTACATGCCCCCCCTTACAACCGAGGGTACGCATTTCTCCACACTCCCTTCACCGTTTATTTTTTGCAGCATTTTTCCTAATGGCCATTCTGACTGCTGTGAGCTGATAGGGTTTTGTAATATGGGTATGCATGTCATGAAAATTTTTAAAATTCATCATATTCCTATGCCTTTTTCTTTTCTCTTAAAAGAAAAAACCGTGAGTACAACACAGCTCTTGAAATTGTCTTCTTCGAAGGTTGCCCTCTTCTGAATTTTTTGGTCGATTTTTGACCCCAGAAATTTTCTGGAGGGCAGGCGCAATTTACAGAACTGCAAGTTGGTGAAAATTTAGTGACCTTTTGCAGTGAGTTCAAAGCTGCTGTTGTGGGATACGTCCACAAGGAGGTAGCATTTCTCCATTCCCCAATCTGGGTTCTAGGGCAGCAGAGCCTTTCTGGAAGTCATTGTCCAGGTTGTAGATTAGAATGGAATTTGCCTGGAGAAATCCCCATAAGTTTATGTCTCATTACTTCTTCTTGGTTTTTAAAATTTTTTAAATCTGGGTAAAGTTTAGAATAGTGTTTGTCCTAGGTGTACACAATCTAGTTCATTTGGACATTATGTATGTCTATTAATGTACAGATCCTCTTCCCATATAAAATATTACAGTGTTCCGTCGACCTCCCTTGCTATATGTTCGATCTTTTTGATACATGTATATAATATGTATTTGAATATGTATAGTAACACTAATCTTCATTTCTCAATTTCCCCCCTCCTTTCCTTTTAGATGAGCATAGTTTGTTTTCTACGCCTGTGAGTGTCTTTCTCTTTGGAAATATGTTCATCTGTGTCAGTTATTAGATAATGCCATAAGTGATAATATAAGATATAGGTCTTTTGCTTTCCGACCTCCTTCATGTTTTGTGATTATCTCCAGGCTCATCTATGGTGCCTCAAAGAGCAGTGCTTCAATGTTTTCCATGGCTAATATTCCATTGTGTACATGGACCACTTCTTCTTGGTGCATTCCTCTGTTGATGGACATTTTCGTTGCTTCCAAGTGTTGCCTATGGTAAATATTGCTGGAGTGCAGGATTGCCAGCCTGCGATTTTTGATTTTCATTTTCTCAGGTGATAGACCCAGCAGTGGGTATGATTGATTGACTGGTATGGTAGCTCAACGTTTACCTTTTCAAGGCACCTCAATTGTGCTTTCATTAGTGGCTCTTACCACGTCCCCCTTAGAATCGAGGGTACGCATTTCTCCACAATCACGTCAGCATTTCTTGTTTGCAGCATTTTTGTTGATGGCCATTCTGACTGGTGTGAGCTGATAGGTTTTTGTAATTTGGGTTTACATGTCTGTAAAAATTCCTACAATTCATCCTTTTTCCACGCCTTTTCCTTTTCTGTTGAAAGAAAAAAGAAAAAAAAGTGTGAGTACAATATACCTCTTCAAATTTTCTTTTTGGAAGGTTGCACTCTAGAATATTTTGGTCGATTTTCGACCTCAGTATTTTTTGGAGGGCAGGTGTCATTTACAGACCTGCAATTGGTGAATATTTAGTGACCTTTTGCAGTGGGTTTAAAGCTGCTGTTGTGGGAAACGGCCACAAGGATGCAGCATTTCTCCATTCCCAAATCTGGGTACTAGGGCAGCAGAGCCGTTCTGGAAGTCGTTTGCCTAGGTTGTAAATTTGAATGGAATGTGCCAGGAGAACCCCCCATAAGTTTATGTCTCATTACTCCTAGTTGGTTGTTTTAATTTTTTCAATTGGGGTAATGGTTAGAATGTTGCTTGTCCAAGGTGTACATACTCTGGTTCATCTACATATTCTATATACCTATTTATGTAGAGATCCTCTTCCCGTGTAAATTATTACACAGTGTTCCGTAAACCTTCCTTGCTATATGGTCGGTCTTTTTGATATATGTATATAATATGTATTTGTATACATATGGTAACGCTAATCTTCATGTATCCATTCCCCCCACCTTTCCTTGTAGATAAGCATAGTTTTTTTTAATAAGTCTGTGATTGACTTTCTCAGTGGAAATATGTTCATTTGTGTCAGTTATTAGAGAACGCGTATAAGTGATATCATAGGATATAGGACTTTTGCTTTCCGACTTACCTCATGTTCTGTGATTATCTCCAAGATCATCTATGGTGTCTCAAAGAGCAGTGTTTCATTGTTTTCCATGGCTAGTATTCATTGTGTACATGGACCGCTTCTTCTTTTTCCTTTCATCTGTTGATGGACATTTTGGTTGCTTCACTGTCTTGTCTATTGTGAATAAGGCTGCAGTGCAGCTTTTGCAGCCCGGGTCTTCTTCATTCTGGTCTTCTCAGGTGAGAGGCCCATTGGTGCGCCTGCTGGATTGAATGGTACCTCAATTTTTCCTTTTCAACGCAGCTCCTTTCTGTTCTCATTATTAGCGTTTAACCCTTTTACATCTCACCAGCAGCTAGAAGGGTACACAGTTCTCTAAAACCTCTTCAGCATTGATTGTTTGTAGACTTTTTGCCAATGGTCAGTCGACGGGTGTGAGTTGAAAACTTTTTGTAGATTAGATTGCATGAGTCTAATACTTCCTGAGGTTGAGCTTTTATCCATTTTCCTTTCTTTAAAAAGAGAGTGAGTACAACTTACCTCTTCATACGAGCTTCGTGAACATTTTGCCTGTTTTGAATTTCTTTTATCCATTCCCTACCTCAGCACAATTTTGAGGGCAGGTGTCCTTTACAGCCCTGAGTCCTTGTGAATGGTAAGTGACCATTAGCTGTGGGTTAAAAGCTGCTGTTGCGGGAATCGGCCACAAGGCGGCAGCATTTCTCCTTTACCAAATCTGGTTACTAGGGCAACAGAGCCTTACTGGAAGTGGTGTTCTAGGTTGTAAATTAGAATGGAATGTGCGAGGAAAAAGCCCTTTAAGTTTATGTCTCATTACTTCTTGTTGGTATCTTTAACTTAATTTTTATTTCTTATCACAGCAAACTTGATTACAATGTTTTGTTTGTTCTAGGTGTGCAAGATGTGGTTCTTTCACACATAGACATATATCTATTTTTCTTCGGATCCTTTTCCCATGTAGGTTACGACACAATGTTGAGTAGTCTTCTCTTGGTATTGCGTAGGTCTTTGGTGGTTATATATTTCACATATGTTTGTATCACTCTGTTAACCTCTATACGGTAATGTATCCAATCCTCACACCTTTCCATTTGGTGAACCATAAGTTTTTTTAATGAATCTATGATAGTGTTTCTCTGTGGAAATACCTTTGTTTGTATCATTTTTTAGGTAACACCTATATGTGATATGATAGGATATGTGTCTTTCGCTCTCTCACTTACAGCAAGTTGCGTGATTACTTCTAGACTCATCTATGGTGCTGCAAATGGCATTGTTTCATTTTTTCACTAGCTCATATTCCATCTGTACATGTAGCAGTTCTTCATTGTCCACCCATCTGTCGTTGGACTTTTTGGTTACTTCCATATCTTGGCGATTGTTATACTATGCAATGCAGATTTGCGTACCTGTGTCCTTCCAATTCTGTCTTCTTAGGTTATAGGTCCAGGAATAGGTCTGCTGGATCATATGGTAGCTCAATGTTTACCTTTTAAAGGCACCTCTATTCCGTTCTCTTTAGTGGCTCTTTCCAGGTTACGTCCCACTTAAAGCGGAGGGTATGCATTTCTTCCCAGCACCTTCAGCATTTATTCTTTGTAGTTTTTGCTGATGGTTATTCTGAGTGGTGTGAGCTGATACCTCTTTGTGGTTGAATTTGCATGTGTCTCATAATGCGTTGAAATTGAGCTGTAAGACATGTCCTTTTTATTTTTCCAGCTGTGATGAGAGCTTATTTCTTCAAAGTGTTTTCTTAAAGTATGTGTCACCATTTGAAATATTTTGGCCATTATCTCCCTCAAGACATTTTGAGGGCAGGTTTCATTTACAGCCCTGCAGTACTTGTTCATATGAAGTGACCATTAGCTCAGGCTTTAAACCTGCTTTTGCAGGTAACGGCCAGAGAGCGACAGCCTTTCTACGTTCCCCTTGCTGGCACTAGGGAAACAGTCCTACCGGCCAGTGGTGTTTTTCGGTTATAAATTAGAGTGCAATGTGCCCGGATAAACCCACAAATGTTGATGTCTCCTTGCTTTTGTTTGTTTTTAAATTTAATTTATATTTATTATTAGAGTAATATTCCATTGTGTACGTGGACCACTTCTTCTTGGTGCATTCCTCGGTTGATGGACATTTTCATTGCTTCCAAGTGCTGGCTATGGTAAATATTGCTGGCATACAGGTTTCCCAGCCTGTGACTTTTTGATTCTCATTTTCTCAGGTGATAGGCCAAGCAGTGGTTGTGATTGATGGACTGGTAGTTCAATGTTTCCCTTTTCAAAGCACCTACATTGTGTTTTCATTAGTGGCTCTTTACATGCCCCCCCTTACAACCGAGGGTACGCATTTCTCCACACTCCCTTCACCGTTTATTTTTTGCAGCATTTTTCCTAATGGCCATTCTGACTGCTGTGAGCTGATAGGGTTTTGTAATATGGGTATGCATGTCATGAAAATTTTTAAAATTCATCATATTCCTATGCCTTTTTCTTTTCTCTTAAAAGAAAAAACCGTGAGTACAACACAGCTCTTGAAATTGTCTTCTTCGAAGGTTGCCCTCTTCTGAATTTTTTGGTCGATTTTTGACCCCAGAAATTTTCTGGAGGGCAGGCGCAATTTACAGAACTGCAAGTTGGTGAAAATTTAGTGACCTTTTGCAGTGAGTTCAAAGCTGCTGTTGTGGGATACGTCCACAAGGAGGTAGCATTTCTCCATTCCCCAATCTGGGTTCTAGGGCAGCAGAGCCTTTCTGGAAGTCATTGTCCAGGTTGTAAATTAGAATGGAATTTGCCTGGAGAAATCCCCATAAGTTTATGTCTCATTACTTCTTCTTGGTTTTTAAAATTTTTTAAATCTGGGTAAAGTTTAGAATAGTGTTTGTCCTAGGTGTACACAATCTAGTTCATTTGGACATTATGTATGTCTATTAATGTACAGATCCTCTTCCCATATAAAATATTACAGTGTTCCGTCGACCTCCCTTGCTATATGTTCGATCTTTTTGATACATGTATATAATATGTATTTGAATATGTATAGTAACACTAATCTTCATTTCTCAATTTCCCCCCTCCTTTCCTTTTAGATGAGCATAGTTTGTTTTCTACGCCTGTGAGTGTCTTTCTCTTTGGAAATATGTTCATCTGTGTCAGTTATTAGATAATGCCATAAGTGATAATATAAGATATAGGTCTTTTGCTTTCCGACCTCCTTCATGTTTTGTGATTATCTCCAGGCTCATCTATGGTGCCTCAAAGAGCAGTGCTTCAATGTTTTCCATGGCTAATATTCCATTGTGTACATGGACCACTTCTTCTTGGTGCATTCCTCTGTTGATGGACATTTTCGTTGCTTCCAAGTGTTGCCTATGGTAAATATTGCTGGAGTGCAGGATTGCCAGCCTGCGATTTTTGATTTTCATTTTCTCAGGTGATAGACCCAGCAGTGGGTATGATTGATTGACTGGTATGGTAGCTCAACGTTTACCTTTTCAAGGCACCTCAATTGTGCTTTCATTAGTGGCTCTTACCACGTCCCCCTTAGAATCGAGGGTACGCATTTCTCCACAATCACGTCAGCATTTCTTGTTTGCAGCATTTTTGTTGATGGCCATTCTGACTGGTGTGAGCTGATAGGTTTTTGTAATTTGGGTTTACATGTCTGTAAAAATTCCTACAATTCATCCTTTTTCCACGCCTTTTCCTTTTCTGTTGAAAGAAAAAAGAAAAAAAAGTGTGAGTACAATATACCTCTTCAAATTTTCTTTTTGGAAGGTTGCACTCTAGAATATTTTGGTCGATTTTCGACCTCAGTATTTTTTGGAGGGCAGGTGTCATTTACAGACCTGCAATTGGTGAATATTTAGTGACCTTTTGCAGTGGGTTTAAAGCTGCTGTTGTGGGAAACGGCCACAAGGATGCAGCATTTCTCCATTCCCAAATCTGGGTACTAGGGCAGCAGAGCCGTTCTGGAAGTCGTTTGCCTAGGTTGTAAATTTGAATGGAATGTGCCAGGAGAACCCCCCATAAGTTTATGTCTCATTACTCCTAGTTGGTTGTTTTAATTTTTTCAATTGGGGTAATGGTTAGAATGTTGCTTGTCCAAGGTGTACATACTCTGGTTCATCTACATATTCTATATACCTATTTATGTAGAGATCCTCTTCCCGTGTAAATTATTACACAGTGTTCCGTAAACCTTCCTTGCTATATGGTCGGTCTTTTTGATATATGTATATAATATGTATTTGTATACATATGGTAACGCTAATCTTCATGTATCCATTCCCCCCACCTTTCCTTGTAGATAAGCATAGTTTTTTTTAATAAGTCTGTGATTGACTTTCTCAGTGGAAATATGTTCATTTGTGTCAGTTATTAGAGAACGCGTATAAGTGATATCATAGGATATAGGACTTTTGCTTTCCGACTTACCTCATGTTCTGTGATTATCTCCAAGATCATCTATGGTGTCTCAAAGAGCAGTGTTTCATTGTTTTCCATGGCTAGTATTCATTGTGTACATGGACCGCTTCTTCTTTTTCCTTTCATCTGTTGATGGACATTTTGGTTGCTTCACTGTCTTGTCTATTGTGAATAAGGCTGCAGTGCAGCTTTTGCAGCCCGGGTCTTCTTCATTCTGGTCTTCTCAGGTGAGAGGCCCATTGGTGCGCCTGCTGGATTGAATGGTACCTCAATTTTTCCTTTTCAACGCAGCTCCTTTCTGTTCTCATTATTAGCGTTTAACCCTTTTACATCTCACCAGCAGCTAGAAGGGTACACAGTTCTCTAAAACCTCTTCAGCATTGATTGTTTGTAGACTTTTTGCCAATGGTCAGTCGACGGGTGTGAGTTGAAAACTTTTTGTAGATTAGATTGCATGAGTCTAATACTTCCTGAGGTTGAGCTTTTATCCATTTTCCTTTCTTTAAAAAGAGAGTGAGTACAACTTACCTCTTCATACGAGCTTCGTGAACATTTTGCCTGTTTTGAATTTCTTTTATCCATTCCCTACCTCAGCACAATTTTGAGGGCAGGTGTCCTTTACAGCCCTGAGTCCTTGTGAATGGTAAGTGACCATTAGCTGTGGGTTAAAAGCTGCTGTTGCGGGAATCGGCCACAAGGCGGCAGCATTTCTCCTTTACCAAATCTGGTTACTAGGGCAACAGAGCCTTACTGGAAGTGGTGTTCTAGGTTGTAAATTAGAATGGAATGTGCGAGGAAAAAGCCCTTTAAGTTTATGTCTCATTACTTCTTGTTGGTATCTTTAACTTAATTTTTATTTCTTATCACAGCAAACTTGATTACAATGTTTTGTTTGTTCTAGGTGTGCAAGATGTGGTTCTTTCACACATAGACATATATCTATTTTTCTTCGGATCCTTTTCCCATGTAGGTTACGACACAATGTTGAGTAGTCTTCTCTTGGTATTGCGTAGGTCTTTGGTGGTTATATATTTCACATATGTTTGTATCACTCTGTTAACCTCTATACGGTAATGTATCCAATCCTCACACCTTTCCATTTGGTGAACCATAAGTTTTTTTAATGAATCTATGATAGTGTTTCTCTGTGGAAATACCTTTGTTTGTATCATTTTTTAGGTAACACCTATATGTGATATGATAGGATATGTGTCTTTCGCTCTCTCACTTACAGCAAGTTGCGTGATTACTTCTAGACTCATCTATGGTGCTGCAAATGGCATTGTTTCATTTTTTCACTAGCTCATATTCCATCTGTACATGTAGCAGTTCTTCATTGTCCACCCATCTGTCGTTGGACTTTTTGGTTACTTCCATATCTTGGCGATTGTTATACTATGCAATGCAGATTTGCGTACCTGTGTCCTTCCAATTCTGTCTTCTTAGGTTATAGGTCCAGGAATAGGTCTGCTGGATCATATGGTAGCTCAATGTTTACCTTTTAAAGGCACCTCTATTCCGTTCTCTTTAGTGGCTCTTTCCAGGTTACGTCCCACTTAAAGCGGAGGGTATGCATTTCTTCCCAGCACCTTCAGCATTTATTCTTTGTAGTTTTTGCTGATGGTTATTCTGAGTGGTGTGAGCTGATACCTCTTTGTGGTTGAATTTGCATGTGTCTCATAATGCGTTGAAATTGAGCTGTAAGACATGTCCTTTTTATTTTTCCAGCTGTGATGAGAGCTTATTTCTTCAAAGTGTTTTCTTAAAGTATGTGTCACCATTTGAAATATTTTGGCCATTATCTCCCTCAAGACATTTTGAGGGCAGGTTTCATTTACAGCCCTGCAGTACTTGTTCATATGAAGTGACCATTAGCTCAGGCTTTAAACCTGCTTTTGCAGGTAACGGCCAGAGAGCGACAGCCTTTCTACGTTCCCCTTGCTGGCACTAGGGAAACAGTCCTACCGGCCAGTGGTGTTTTTCGGTTATAAATTAGAGTGCAATGTGCCCGGATAAACCCACAAATGTTGATGTCTCCTTGCTTTTGTTTGTTTTTAAATTTAATTTATATTTATTATTACAGTAATATTCCATTGTGTACGTGGACCACTTCTTCTTGGTGCATTCCTCGGTTGATGGACATTTTCATTGCTTCCAAGTGCTGGCTATGGTAAATATTGCTGGCATACAGGTTTCCCAGCCTGTGACTTTTTGATTCTCATTTTCTCAGGTGATAGGCCAAGCAGTGGTTGTGCTTGATGGACTGGTAGTTCAATGTTTCCCTTTTCAAAGCACCTACATTGTGTTTTCATTAGTGGCTCTTTACATGCCCCCCCTTACAACCGAGGGTACGCATTTCTCCACACTCCCTTCACCGTTTATTTTTTGCAGCATTTTTCCTAATGGCCATTCTGACTGCTGTGAGCTGATAGGGTTTTGTAATATGGGTATGCATGTCATGAAAATTTTTAAAATTCATCATATTCCTATGCCTTTTTCTTTTCTCTTAAAAGAAAAAACCGTGAGTACAACACAGCTCTTGAAATTGTCTTCTTCGAAGGTTGCCCTCTTCTGAATTTTTTGGTCGATTTTTGACCCCAGAAATTTTCTGGAGGGCAGGCGCAATTTACAGAACTGCAAGTTGGTGAAAATTTAGTGACCTTTTGCAGTGAGTTCAAAGCTGCTGTTGTGGGATACGTCCACAAGGAGGTAGCATTTCTCCATTCCCCAATCTGGGTTCTAGGGCAGCAGAGCCTTTCTGGAAGTCATTGTCCAGGTTGTAAATTAGAATGGAATTTGCCTGGAGAAATCCCCATAAGTTTATGTCTCATTACTTCTTCTTGGTTTTTAAAATTTTTTAAATCTGGGTAAAGTTTAGAATAGTGTTTGTCCTAGGTGTACACAATCTAGTTCATTTGGACATTATGTATGTCTATTAATGTACAGATCCTCTTCCCATATAAAATATTACAGTGTTCCGTCGACCTCCCTTGCTATATGTTCGATCTTTTTGATACATGTATATAATATGTATTTGAATATGTATAGTAACACTAATCTTCATTTCTCAATTTCCCCCCTCCTTTCCTTTTAGATGAGCATAGTTTGTTTTCTACGCCTGTGAGTGTCTTTCTCTTTGGAAATATGTTCATCTGTGTCAGTTATTAGATAATGCCATAAGTGATAATATAAGATATAGGTCTTTTGCTTTCCGACCTCCTTCATGTTTTGTGATTATCTCCAGGCTCATCTATGGTGCCTCAAAGAGCAGTGCTTCAATGTTTTCCATGGCTAATATTCCATTGTGTACATGGACCACTTCTTCTTGGTGCATTCCTCTGTTGATGGACATTTTCGTTGCTTCCAAGTGTTGCCTATGGTAAATATTGCTGGAGTGCAGGATTGCCAGCCTGCGATTTTTGATTTTCATTTTCTCAGGTGATAGACCCAGCAGTGGGTATGATTGATTGACTGGTATGGTAGCTCAACGTTTACCTTTTCAAGGCACCTCAATTGTGCTTTCATTAGTGGCTCTTACCACGTCCCCCTTAGAATCGAGGGTACGCATTTCTCCACAATCACGTCAGCATTTCTTGTTTGCAGCATTTTTGTTGATGGCCATTCTGACTGGTGTGAGCTGATAGGTTTTTGTAATTTGGGTTTACATGTCTGTAAAAATTCCTACAATTCATCCTTTTTCCACGCCTTTTCCTTTTCTGTTGAAAGAAAAAAGAAAAAAAAGTGTGAGTACAATATACCTCTTCAAATTTTCTTTTTGGAAGGTTGCACTCTAGAATATTTTGGTCGATTTTCGACCTCAGTATTTTTTGGAGGGCAGGTGTCATTTACAGACCTGCAATTGGTGAATATTTAGTGACCTTTTGCAGTGGGTTTAAAGCTGCTGTTGTGGGAAACGGCCACAAGGATGCAGCATTTCTCCATTCCCAAATCTGGGTACTAGGGCAGCAGAGCCGTTCTGGAAGTCGTTTGCCTAGGTTGTAAATTTGAATGGAATGTGCCAGGAGAACCCCCCATAAGTTTATGTCTCATTACTCCTAGTTGGTTGTTTTAATTTTTTCAATTGGGGTAATGGTTAGAATGTTGCTTGTCCAAGGTGTACATACTCTGGTTCATCTACATATTCTATATACCTATTTATGTAGAGATCCTCTTCCCGTGTAAATTATTACACAGTGTTCCGTAAACCTTCCTTGCTATATGGTCGGTCTTTTTGATATATGTATATAATATGTATTTGTATACATATGGTAACGCTAATCTTCATGTATCCATTCCCCCCACCTTTCCTTGTAGATAAGCATAGTTTTTTTTAATAAGTCTGTGATTGACTTTCTCAGTGGAAATATGTTCATTTGTGTCAGTTATTAGAGAACGCGTATAAGTGATATCATAGGATATAGGACTTTTGCTTTCCGACTTACCTCATGTTCTGTGATTATCTCCAAGATCATCTATGGTGTCTCAAAGAGCAGTGTTTCATTGTTTTCCATGGCTAGTATTCATTGTGTACATGGACCGCTTCTTCTTTTTCCTTTCATCTGTTGATGGACATTTTGGTTGCTTCACTGTCTTGTCTATTGTGAATAAGGCTGCAGTGCAGCTTTTGCAGCCCGGGTCTTCTTCATTCTGGTCTTCTCAGGTGAGAGGCCCATTGGTGCGCCTGCTGGATTGAATGGTACCTCAATTTTTCCTTTTCAACGCAGCTCCTTTCTGTTCTCATTATTAGCGTTTAACCCTTTTACATCTCACCAGCAGCTAGAAGGGTACACAGTTCTCTAAAACCTCTTCAGCATTGATTGTTTGTAGACTTTTTGCCAATGGTCAGTCGACGGGTGTGAGTTGAAAACTTTTTGTAGATTAGATTGCATGAGTCTAATACTTCCTGAGGTTGAGCTTTTATCCATTTTCCTTTCTTTAAAAAGAGAGTGAGTACAACTTACCTCTTCATACGAGCTTCGTGAACATTTTGCCTGTTTTGAATTTCTTTTATCCATTCCCTACCTCAGCACAATTTTGAGGGCAGGTGTCCTTTACAGCCCTGAGTCCTTGTGAATGGTAAGTGACCATTAGCTGTGGGTTAAAAGCTGCTGTTGCGGGAATCGGCCACAAGGCGGCAGCATTTCTCCTTTACCAAATCTGGTTACTAGGGCAACAGAGCCTTACTGGAAGTGGTGTTCTAGGTTGTAAATTAGAATGGAATGTGCGAGGAAAAAGCCCTTTAAGTTTATGTCTCATTACTTCTTGTTGGTATCTTTAACTTAATTTTTATTTCTTATCACAGCAAACTTGATTACAATGTTTTGTTTGTTCTAGGTGTGCAAGATGTGGTTCTTTCACACATAGACATATATCTATTTTTCTTCGGATCCTTTTCCCATGTAGGTTACGACACAATGTTGAGTAGTCTTCTCTTGGTATTGCGTAGGTCTTTGGTGGTTATATATTTCACATATGTTTGTATCACTCTGTTAACCTCTATACGGTAATGTATCCAATCCTCACACCTTTCCATTTGGTGAACCATAAGTTTTTTTAATGAATCTATGATAGTGTTTCTCTGTGGAAATACCTTTGTTTGTATCATTTTTTAGGTAACACCTATATGTGATATGATAGGATATGTGTCTTTCGCTCTCTCACTTACAGCAAGTTGCGTGATTACTTCTAGACTCATCTATGGTGCTGCAAATGGCATTGTTTCATTTTTTCACTAGCTCATATTCCATCTGTACATGTAGCAGTTCTTCATTGTCCACCCATCTGTCGTTGGACTTTTTGGTTACTTCCATATCTTGGCGATTGTTATACTATGCAATGCAGATTTGCGTACCTGTGTCCTTCCAATTCTGTCTTCTTAGGTTATAGGTCCAGGAATAGGTCTGCTGGATCATATGGTAGCTCAATGTTTACCTTTTAAAGGCACCTCTATTCCGTTCTCTTTAGTGGCTCTTTCCAGGTTACGTCCCACTTAAAGCGGAGGGTATGCATTTCTTCCCAGCACCTTCAGCATTTATTCTTTGTAGTTTTTGCTGATGGTTATTCTGAGTGGTGTGAGCTGATACCTCTTTGTGGTTGAATTTGCATGTGTCTCATAATGCGTTGAAATTGAGCTGTAAGACATGTCCTTTTTATTTTTCCAGCTGTGATGAGAGCTTATTTCTTCAAAGTGTTTTCTTAAAGTATGTGTCACCATTTGAAATATTTTGGCCATTATCTCCCTCAAGACATTTTGAGGGCAGGTTTCATTTACAGCCCTGCAGTACTTGTTCATATGAAGTGACCATTAGCTCAGGCTTTAAACCTGCTTTTGCAGGTAACGGCCAGAGAGCGACAGCCTTTCTACGTTCCCCTTGCTGGCACTAGGGAAACAGTCCTACCGGCCAGTGGTGTTTTTCGGTTATAAATTAGAGTGCAATGTGCCCGGATAAACCCACAAATGTTGATGTCTCCTTGCTTTTGTTTGTTTTTAAATTTAATTTATATTTATTATTAGAGTAATATTCCATTGTGTACGTGGACCACTTCTTCTTGGTGCATTCCTCGGTTGATGGACATTTTCATTGCTTCCAAGTGCTGGCTATGGTAAATATTGCTGGCATACAGGTTTCCCAGCCTGTGACTTTTTGATTCTCATTTTCTCAGGTGATAGGCCAAGCAGTGGTTGTGATTGATGGACTGGTAGTTCAATGTTTCCCTTTTCAAAGCACCTACATTGTGTTTTCATTAGTGGCTCTTTACATGCCCCCCCTTACAACCGAGGGTACGCATTTCTCCACACTCCCTTCACCGTTTATTTTTTGCAGCATTTTTCCTAATGGCCATTCTGACTGCTGTGAGCTGATAGGGTTTTGTAATATGGGTATGCATGTCATGAAAATTTTTAAAATTCATCATATTCCTATGCCTTTTTCTTTTCTCTTAAAAGAAAAAACCGTGAGTACAACACAGCTCTTGAAATTGTCTTCTTCGAAGGTTGCCCTCTTCTGAATTTTTTGGTCGATTTTTGACCCCAGAAATTTTCTGGAGGGCAGGCGCAATTTACAGAACTGCAAGTTGGTGAAAATTTAGTGACCTTTTGCAGTGAGTTCAAAGCTGCTGTTGTGGGATACGTCCACAAGGAGGTAGCATTTCTCCATTCCCCAATCTGGGTTCTAGGGCAGCAGAGCCTTTCTGGAAGTCATTGTCCAGGTTGTAAATTAGAATGGAATTTGCCTGGAGAAATCCCCATAAGTTTATGTCTCATTACTTCTTCTTGGTTTTTAAAATTTTTTAAATCTGGGTAAAGTTTAGAATAGTGTTTGTCCTAGGTGTACACAATCTAGTTCATTTGGACATTATGTATGTCTATTAATGTACAGATCCTCTTCCCATATAAAATATTACAGTGTTCCGTCGACCTCCCTTGCTATATGTTCGATCTTTTTGATACATGTATATAATATGTATTAGAATATGTATAGTAACACTAATCTTCATTTCTCAATTTCCCCCCTCCTTTCCTTTTAGATGAGCATAGTTTGTTTTCTACGCCTGTGAGTGTCTTTCTCTTTGGAAATATGTTCATCTGTGTCAGTTATTAGATAATGCCATAAGTGATAATATAAGATATAGGTCTTTTGCTTTCCGACCTCCTTCATGTTTTGTGATTATCTCCAGGCTCATCTATGGTGCCTCAAAGAGCAGTGCTTCAATGTTTTCCATGGCTAATATTCCATTGTGTACATGGACCACTTCTTCTTGGTGCATTCCTCTGTTGATGGACATTTTCGTTGCTTCCAAGTGTTGCCTATGGTAAATATTGCTGGAGTGCAGGATTGCCAGCCTGCGATTTTTGATTTTCATTTTCTCAGGTGATAGACCCAGCAGTGGGTATGATTGATTGACTGGTATGGTAGCTCAACGTTTACCTTTTCAAGGCACCTCAATTGTGCTTTCATTAGTGGCTCTTACCACGTCCCCCTTAGAATCGAGGGTACGCATTTCTCCACAATCACGTCAGCATTTCTTGTTTGCAGCATTTTTGTTGATGGCCATTCTGACTGGTGTGAGCTGATAGGTTTTTGTAATTTGGGTTTACATGTCTGTAAAAATTCCTACAATTCATCCTTTTTCCACGCCTTTTCCTTTTCTGTTAAAAGAAAAAAGAAAAAAAAGTGTGAGTACAATATACCTCTTCAAATTTTCTTTTTGGAAGGTTGCACTCTAGAATATTTTGGTCGATTTTCGACCTCAGTATTTTTTGGAGGGCAGGTGTCATTTACAGACCTGCAATTGGTGAATATTTAGTGACCTTTTGCAGTGGGTTTAAAGCTGCTGTTGTGGGAAACGGCCACAAGGATGCAGCATTTCTCCATTCCCAAATCTGGGTACTAGGGCAGCAGAGCCGTTCTGGAAGTCGTTTGCCTAGGTTGTAAATTTGAATGGAATGTGCCAGGAGAACCCCCCATAAGTTTATGTCTCATTACTCCTAGTTGGTTGTTTTAATTTTTTCAATTGGGGTAATGGTTAGAATGTTGCTTGTCCAAGGTGTACATACTCTGGTTCATCTACATATTCTATATACCTATTTATGTAGAGATCCTCTTCCCGTGTAAATTATTACACAGTGTTCCGTAAACCTTCCTTGCTATATGGTCGGTCTTTTTGATATATGTATATAATATGTATTTGTATACATATGGTAACGCTAATCTTCATGTATCCATTCCCCCCACCTTTCCTTGTAGATAAGCATAGTTTTTTTTAATAAGTCTGTGATTGACTTTCTCAGTGGAAATATGTTCATTTGTGTCAGTTATTAGAGAACGCGTATAAGTGATATCATAGGATATAGGACTTTTGCTTTCCGACTTACCTCATGTTCTGTGATTATCTCCAAGATCATCTATGGTGTCTCAAAGAGCAGTGTTTCATTGTTTTCCATGGCTAGTATTCATTGTGTACATGGACCGCTTCTTCTTTTTCCTTTCATCTGTTGATGGACATTTTGGTTGCTTCACTGTCTTGTCTATTGTGAATAAGGCTGCAGTGCAGCTTTTGCAGCCCGGGTCTTCTTCATTCTGGTCTTCTCAGGTGAGAGGCCCATTGGTGCGCCTGCTGGATTGAATGGTACCTCAATTTTTCCTTTTCAACGCAGCTCCTTTCTGTTCTCATTATTAGCGTTTAACCCTTTTACATCTCACCAGCAGCTAGAGGGTACACAGTTCTCTAAAACCTCTTCAGCATTGATTGTTTGTAGACTTTTTGCCAATGGTCAGTCGACGGGTGTGAGTTGAAAACTTTTTGTAGATTAGATTGCATGAGTCTAATACTTCCTGAGGTTGAGCTTTTATCCATTTTCCTTTCTTTAAAAAGAGAGTGAGTACAACTTACCTCTTCATACGAGCTTCGTGAACATTTTGCCTGTTTTGAATTTCTTTTATCCATTCCCTACCTCAGCACAATTTTGAGGGCAGGTGTCCTTTACAGCCCTGAGTCCTTGTGAATGGTAAGTGACCATTAGCTGTGGGTTAAAAGCTGCTGTTGCGGGAATCGGCCACAAGGCGGCAGCATTTCTCCTTTACCAAATCTGGTTACTAGGGCAACAGAGCCTTACTGGAAGTGGTGTTCTAGGTTGTAAATTAGAATGGAATGTGCGAGGAAAAAGCCCTTTAAGTTTATGTCTCATTACTTCTTGTTGGTATCTTTAACTTAATTTTTATTTCTTATCACAGCAAACTTGATTACAATGTTTTGTTTGTTCTAGGTGTGCAAGATGTGGTTCTTTCACACATAGACATATATCTATTTTTCTTCGGATCCTTTTCCCATGTAGGTTACGACACAATGTTGAGTAGTCTTCTCTTGGTATTGCGTAGGTCTTTGGTGGTTATATATTTCACATATGTTTGTATCACTCTGTTAACCTCTATACGGTAATGTATCCAATCCTCACACCTTTCCATTTGGTGAACCATAAGTTTTTTTAATGAATCTATGATAGTGTTTCTCTGTGGAAATACCTTTGTTTGTATCATTTTTTAGGTAACACCTATATGTGATATGATAGGATATGTGTCTTTCGCTTTCTCACTTACAGCAAGTTGCGTGATTACTTCTAGACTCATCTATGGTGCTGCAAATGGCATTGTTTCATTTTTTCACTAGCTCATATTCCATCTGTACATGTAGCAGTTCTTCATTGTCCACCCATCTGTCGTTGGACTTTTTGGTTACTTCCATATCTTGGCGATTGTTATACTATGCAATGCAGATTTGCGTACCTGTGTCCTTCCAATTCTGTCTTCTTAGGTTATAGGTCCAGGAATAGGTCTGCTGGATCATATGGTAGCTCAATGTTTACCTTTTAAAGGCACCTCTATTCCGTTCTCTTTAGTGGCTCTTTCCAGGTTACGTCCCACTTAAAGCGGAGGGTATGCATTTCTTCCCAGCACCTTCAGCATTTATTCTTTGTAGTTTTTGCTGATGGTTATTCTGAGTGGTGTGAGCTGATACCTCTTTGTGGTTGAATTTGCATGTGTCTCATAATGCGTTGAAATTGAGCTGTAAGACATGTCCTTTTTATTTTTCCAGCTGTGATGAGAGCTTATTTCTTCAAAGTGTTTTCTTAAAGTATGTGTCACCATTTGAAATATTTTGGCCATTATCTCCCTCAAGACATTTTGAGGGCAGGTTTCATTTACAGCCCTGCAGTACTTGTTCATATGAAGTGACCATTAGCTCAGGCTTTAAACCTGCTTTTGCAGGTAACGGCCAGAGAGCGACAGCCTTTCTACGTTCCCCTTGCTGGCACTAGGGAAACAGTCCTACCGGCCAGTGGTGTTTTTCGGTTATAAATTAGAGTGCAATGTGCCCGGATAAACCCACAAATGTTGATGTCTCCTTGCTTTTGTTTGTTTTTAAATTTAATTTATATTTATTATTAGAGTAATATTCCATTGTGTACGTGGACCACTTCTTCTTGGTGCATTCCTCGGTTGATGGACATTTTCATTGCTTCCAAGTGCTGGCTATGGTAAATATTGCTGGCATACAGGTTTCCCAGCCTGTGACTTTTTGATTCTCATTTTCTCAGGTGATAGGCCAAGCAGTGGTTGTGATTGATGGACTGGTAGTTCAATGTTTCCCTTTTCAAAGCACCTACATTGTGTTTTCATTAGTGGCTCTTTACATGCCCCCCCTTACAACCGAGGGTACGCATTTCTCCACACTCCCTTCACCGTTTATTTTTTGCAGCATTTTTCCTAATGGCCATTCTGACTGCTGTGAGCTGATAGGGTTTTGTAATATGGGTATGCATGTCATGAAAATTTTTAAAATTCATCATATTCCTATGCCTTTTTCTTTTCTCTTAAAAGAAAAAACCGTGAGTACAACACAGCTCTTGAAATTGTCTTCTTCGAAGGTTGCCCTCTTCTGAATTTTTTGGTCGATTTTTGACCCCAGAAATTTTCTGGAGGGCAGGCGCAATTTACAGAACTGCAAGTTGGTGAAAATTTAGTGACCTTTTGCAGTGAGTTCAAAGCTGCTGTTGTGGGATACGTCCACAAGGAGGTAGCATTTCTCCATTCCCCAATCTGGGTTCTAGGGCAGCAGAGCCTTTCTGGAAGTCATTGTCCAGGTTGTAGATTAGAATGGAATTTGCCTGGAGAAATCCCCATAAGTTTATGTCTCATTACTTCTTCTTGGTTTTTAAAATTTTTTAAATCTGGGTAAAGTTTAGAATAGTGTTTGTCCTAGGTGTACACAATCTAGTTCATTTGGACATTATGTATGTCTATTAATGTACAGATCCTCTTCCCATATAAAATATTACAGTGTTCCGTCGACCTCCCTTGCTATATGTTCGATCTTTTTGATACATGTATATAATATGTATTTGAATATGTATAGTAACACTAATCTTCATTTCTCAATTTCCCCCCTCCTTTCCTTTTAGATGAGCATAGTTTGTTTTCTACGCCTGTGAGTGTCTTTCTCTTTGGAAATATGTTCATCTGTGTCAGTTATTAGATAATGCCATAAGTGATAATATAAGATATAGGTCTTTTGCTTTCCGACCTCCTTCATGTTTTGTGATTATCTCCAGGCTCATCTATGGTGCCTCAAAGAGCAGTGCTTCAATGTTTTCCATGGCTAATATTCCATTGTGTACATGGACCACTTCTTCTTGGTGCATTCCTCTGTTGATGGACATTTTCGTTGCTTCCAAGTGTTGCCTATGGTAAATATTGCTGGAGTGCAGGATTGCCAGCCTGCGATTTTTGATTTTCATTTTCTCAGGTGATAGACCCAGCAGTGGGTATGATTGATTGACTGGTATGGTAGCTCAACGTTTACCTTTTCAAGGCACCTCAATTGTGCTTTCATTAGTGGCTCTTACCACGTCCCCCTTAGAATCGAGGGTACGCATTTCTCCACAATCACGTCAGCATTTCTTGTTTGCAGCATTTTTGTTGATGGCCATTCTGACTGGTGTGAGCTGATAGGTTTTTGTAATTTGGGTTTACATGTCTGTAAAAATTCCTACAATTCATCATTCTTCCACGCCTTTTCCTTTTCTGTTGAAAGAAAAAAGAAAAAAAAGTGTGAGTACAATATACCTCTTCAAATTTTCTTTTTGGAAGGTTGCACTCTAGAATATTTTGGTCGATTTTCGACCTCAGTATTTTTTGGAGGGCAGGTGTCATTTACAGACCTGCAATTGGTGAATATTTAGTGACCTTTTGCAGTGGGTTTAAAGCTGCTGTTGTGGGAAACGGCCACAAGGATGCAGCATTTCTCCATTCCCAAATCTGGGTACTAGGGCAGCAGAGCCGTTCTGGAAGTCGTTTGCCTAGGTTGTAAATTTGAATGGAATGTGCCAGGAGAACCCCCCATAAGTTTATGTCTCATTACTCCTAGTTCGTTGGTTTAATTTTTTTCAATTGGGGTAATGGTTAGAATGTTGCTTGTCCAAGGTGTACATACTCTGGTTCATCTACATATTCTATATACCTATTTATGTAGAGACCCTCTTCCCGTGTAAATTGTTACACAGTGTTCCGTAAACCTTCCTTGCTATATGGTCGGTCTTTTTGATATATGTATATAATATGTATTTGTATACATATGGTAACGCTAATCTTCATGTATCCATTCCCCCCACCTTTCCTTGTAGATAAGCATAGTTTTTTTTAATAAGTCTGTGATTGACTTTCTCAGTGGAAATATGTTCATTTGTGTCAGTTATTAGAGAACGCGTATAAGTGATATCATAGGATATAGGACTTTTGCTTTCCGACTTACCTCATGTTCTGTGATTATCTCCAAGATCATCTATGGTGTCTCAAAGAGCAGTGTTTCATTGTTTTCCATGGCTAGTATTCATTGTGTACATGGACCGCTTCTTCTTTTTCCTTTCATCTGTTGATGGACATTTTGGTTGCTTCACTGTCTTGTCTATTGTGAATAAGGCTGCAGTGCAGCTTTTGCAGCCCGGGTCTTCTTCATTCTGGTCTTCTCAGGTGAGAGGCCCATTGGTGCGCCTGCTGGATTGAATGGTACCTCAATTTTTCCTTTTCAACGCAGCTCCTTTCTGTTCTCATTATTAGCGTTTAACCCTTTTACATCTCACCAGCAGCTAGAGGGTACACAGTTCTCTAAAACCTCTTCAGCATTGATTGTTTGTAGACTTTTTGCCAATGGTCAGTCGACGGGTGTGAGTTGAAAACTTTTTGTAGATTAGATTGCATGAGTCTAATACTTCCTGAGGTTGAGCTTTTATCCATTTTCCTTTCTTTAAAAAGAGAGTGAGTACAACTTACCTCTTCATACGAGCTTCGTGAACATTTTGCCTGTTTTGAATTTCTTTTATCCATTCCCTACCTCAGCACAATTTTGAGGGCAGGTGTCCTTTACAGCCCTGAGTCCTTGTGAATGGTAAGTGACCATTAGCTGTGGGTTAAAAGCTGCTGTTGCGGGAATCGGCCACAAGGCGGCAGCATTTCTCCTTTACCAAATCTGGTTACTAGGGCAACAGAGCCTTACTGGAAGTGGTGTTCTAGGTTGTAAATTAGAATGGAATGTGCGAGGAAAAAGCCCTTTAAGTTTATGTCTCATTACTTCTTGTTGGTATCTTTAACTTAATTTTTATTTCTTATCACAGCAAACTTGATTACAATGTTTTGTTTGTTCTAGGTGTGCAAGATGTGGTTCTTTCACACATAGACATATATCTATTTTTCTTCGGATCCTTTTCCCATGTAGGTTACGACACAATGTTGAGTAGTCTTCTCTTGGTATTGCGTAGGTCTTTGGTGGTTATATATTTCACATATGTTTGTATCACTCTGTTAACCTCTATACGGTAATGTATCCAATCCTCACACCTTTCCATTTGGTGAACCATAAGTTTTTTTAATGAATCTATGATAGTGTTTCTCTGTGGAAATACCTTTGTTTGTATCATTTGTTAGGTAACACCTATATGTGATATGATAGGATATGTGTCTTTCGCTTTCTCACTTACAGCAAGTTGCGTGATTACTTCTAGACTCATCTATGGTGCTGCAAATGGCATTGTTTCATTTTTTCACTAGCTCATATTCCATCTGTACATGTAGCAGTTCTTCATTGTCCACCCATCTGTCGTTGGACTTTTTGGTTACTTCCATATCTTGGCGATTGTTATACTATGCAATGCAGATTTGCGTACCTGTGTCCTTCCAATTCTGTCTTCTTAGGTTATAGGTCCAGGAATAGGTCTGCTGGATCATATGGTAGCTCAATGTTTACCTTTTAAAGGCACCTCTATTCCGTTCTCTTTAGTGGCTCTTTCCAGGTTACGTCCCACTTAAAGCGGAGGGTATGCATTTCTTCCCAGCACCTTCAGCATTTATTCTTTGTAGTTTTTGCTGATGGTTATTCTGAGTGATGTGAGCTGATACCTCTTTGTGGTTGAATTTGCATGTGTCTCATAATGCGTTGAAATTGAGCTGTAAGACATGTCCTTTTTATTTTTCCAGCTGTGATGAGAGCTTATTTCTTCAAAGTGTTTTCTTAAAGTATGTGTCACCATTTGAAATATTTTGGCCATTATCTCCCTCAAGACATTTTGAGGGCAGTTTTCATTTACAGCCCTGCAGTACTTGTTCATATGAAGTGACCATTAGCTCAGGCTTTAAACCTGCTTTTGCAGGTAACGGCCAGAGAGCGACAGCCTTTCTACGTTCCCCTTGCTGGCACTAGGGAAACAGTCCTACCGGCCAGTGGTGTTTTTCGGTTATAAATTAGAGTGCAATGTGCCCGGATAAACCCACAAATGTTGATGTCTCCTTGCTTTTGTTTGTTTTTAAATTTAATTTATATTTATTATTAGAGTAATATTCCATTGTGTACGTGGACCACTTCTTCTTGGTGCATTCCTCGGTTGATGGACATTTTCATTTCTTCCAAGTGCTGGCTATGGTAAATATTGCTGGCATACAGGTTTCCCAGCCTGTGACTTTTTGATTCTCATTTTCTCAGGTGATAGGCCAAGCAGTGGTTGTGATTGATGGACTGGTAGTTCAATGTTTCCCTTTTCAAAGCACCTACATTGTGTTTTCATTAGTGGCTCTTTACATGCCCCCCCTTACAACCGAGGGTACGCATTTCTCCACACTCCCTTCACCGTTTATTTTTTGCAGCATTTTTCCTAATGGCCATTCTGACTGCTGTGAGCTGATAGGGTTTTGTAATATGGGTATGCATGTCATGAAAATTTTTAAAATTCATCATATTCCTATGCCTTTTTCTTTTCTCTTAAAAGAAAAAACCGTGAGTACAACACAGCTCTTGAAATTGTCTTCTTCGAAGGTTGCCCTCTTCTGAATTTTTTGGTCGATTTTTGACCCCAGAGATTTTCTGGAGGGCAGGCGCAATTTACAGAACTGCAAGTTGGTGAAAATTTAGTGACCTTTTGCAGTGAGTTCAAAGCTGCTGTTGTGGGATACGTCCACAAGGAGGTAGCATTTCTCCATTCCCCAATCTGGGTTCTAGGGCAGCAGAGCCTTTCTGGAAGTCATTGTCCAGGTTGTAAATTAGAATGGAATTTGCCTGGAGAAATCCCCATAAGTTTATGTCTCATTACTTCTTCTTGGTTTTTAAAATTTTTTAAATCTGGGTAAAGTTTAGAATAGTGTTTGTCCTAGGTGTACACAATCTAGTTCATTTGGACATTATGTATGTCTATTAATGTACAGATCCTCTTCCCATATAAAATATTACAGTGTTCCGTCGACCTCCCTTGCTATATGTTCGATCTTTTTGATACATGTATATAATATGTATTTGAATATGTATAGTAACACTAATCTTCATTTCTCAATTTCCCCCCTCCTTTCCTTTTAGATGAGCATAGTTTGTTTTCTACGCCTGTGAGTGTCTTTCTCTTTGGAAATATGTTCATCTGTGTCAGTTATTAGATAATGCCATAAGTGATAATATAAGATATAGGTCTTTTGCTTTCCGACCTCCTTCATGTTTTGTGATTATCTCCAGGCTCATCTATGGTGCCTCAAAGAGCAGTGCTTCAATGTTTTCCATGGCTAATATTCCATTGTGTACATGGACCACTTCTTCTTGGTGCATTCCTCTGTTGATGGACATTTTCGTTGCTTCCAAGTGTTGCCTATGGTAAATATTGCTGGAGTGCAGGATTGCCAGCCTGCGATTTTTGATTTTCATTTTCTCAGGTGATAGACCCAGCAGTGGGTATGATTGATTGACTGGTATGGTAGCTCAACGTTTACCTTTTCAAGGCACCTCAATTGTGCTTTCATTAGTGGCTCTTACCACGTCCCCCTTAGAATCGAGGGTACGCATTTCTCCACAATCACGTCAGCATTTCTTGTTTGCAGCATTTTTGTTGATGGCCATTCTGACTGGTGTGAGCTGATAGGTTTTTGTAATTTGGGTTTACATGTCTGTAAAAATTCCTACAATTCATCATTCTTCCACGCCTTTTCCTTTTCTGTTGAAAGAAAAAAGAAAAAAAAGTGTGAGTACAATATACCTCTTCAAATTTTCTTTTTGGAAGGTTGCACTCTAGAATATTTTGGTCGATTTTCGACCTCAGTATTTTTTGGAGGGCAGGTGTCATTTACAGACCTGCAATTGGTGAATATTTAGTGACCTTTTGCAGTGGGTTTAAAGCTGCTGTTGTGGGAAACGGCCACAAGGATGCAGCATTTCTCCATTCCCAAATCTGGGTACTAGGGCAGCAGAGCCGTTCTGGAAGTCGTTTGCCTAGGTTGTAAATTTGAATGGAATGTGCCAGGAGAACCCCCCATAAGTTTATGTCTCATTACTCCTAGTTCGTTGGTTTAATTTTTTTCAATTGGGGTAATGGTTAGAATGTTGCTTGTCCAAGGTGTACATACTCTGGTTCATCTACATATTCTATATACCTATTTATGTAGAGACCCTCTTCCCGTGTAAATTGTTACACAGTGTTCCGTAAACCTTCCTTGCTATATGGTCGGTCTTTTTGATATATGTATATAATATGTATTTGTATACATATGGTAACGCTAATCTTCATGTATCCATTCCCCCCACCTTTCCTTGTAGATAAGCATAGTTTTTTTTAATAAGTCTGTGATTGACTTTCTCAGTGGAAATATGTTCATTTGTGTCAGTTATTAGAGAACGCGTATAAGTGATATCATAGGATATAGGACTTTTGCTTTCCGACTTACCTCATGTTCTGTGATTATCTCCAAGATCATCTATGGTGTCTCAAAGAGCAGTGTTTCATTGTTTTCCATGGCTAGTATTCATTGTGTACATGGACCGCTTCTTCTTTTTCCTTTCATCTGTTGATGGACATTTTGGTTGCTTCACTGTCTTGTCTATTGTGAATAAGGCTGCAGTGCAGCTTTTGCAGCCCGGGTCTTCTTCATTCTGGTCTTCTCAGGTGAGAGGCCCATTGGTGCGCCTGCTGGATTGAATGGTACCTCAATTTTTCCTTTTCAACGCAGCTCCTTTCTGTTCTCATTATTAGCGTTTAACCCTTTTACATCTCACCAGCAGCTAGAGGGTACACAGTTCTCTAAAACCTCTTCAGCATTGATTGTTTGTAGACTTTTTGCCAATGGTCAGTCGACGGGTGTGAGTTGAAAACTTTTTGTAGATTAGATTGCATGAGTCTAATACTTCCTGAGGTTGAGCTTTTATCCATTTTCCTTTCTTTAAAAAGAGAGTGAGTACAACTTACCTCTTCATACGAGCTTCGTGAACATTTTGCCTGTTTTGAATTTCTTTTATCCATTCCCTACCTCAGCACAATTTTGAGGGCAGGTGTCCTTTACAGCCCTGAGTCCTTGTGAATGGTAAGTGACCATTAGCTGTGGGTTAAAAGCTGCTGTTGCGGGAATCGGCCACAAGGCGGCAGCATTTCTCCTTTACCAAATCTGGTTACTAGGGCAACAGAGCCTTACTGGAAGTGGTGTTCTAGGTTGTAAATTAGAATGGAATGTGCGAGGAAAAAGCCCTTTAAGTTTATGTCTCATTACTTCTTGTTGGTATCTTTAACTTAATTTTTATTTCTTATCACAGCAAACTTGATTACAATGTTTTGTTTGTTCTAGGTGTGCAAGATGTGGTTCTTTCACACATAGACATATATCTATTTTTCTTCGGATCCTTTTCCCATGTAGGTTACGACACAATGTTGAGTAGTCTTCTCTTGGTATTGCGTAGGTCTTTGGTGGTTATATATTTCACATATGTTTGTATCACTCTGTTAACCTCTATACGGTAATGTATCCAATCCTCACACCTTTCCATTTGGTGAACCATAAGTTTTTTTAATGAATCTATGATAGTGTTTCTCTGTGGAAATACCTTTGTTTGTATCATTTGTTAGGTAACACCTATATGTGATATGATAGGATATGTGTCTTTCGCTTTCTCACTTACAGCAAGTTGCGTGATTACTTCTAGACTCATCTATGGTGCTCCAAATGGCATTGTTTCATTTTTTCACTAGCTCATATTCCATCTGTACATGTAGCAGTTCTTCATTGTCCACCCATCCGTCGTTGGACTTTTTGGTTACTTCCATATCTTGGCGATTGTTATACTATGCAATGCAGATTTGCGTACCTGTGTCCTTCCAATTCTGTCTTCTTAGGTTATAGGTCCAGGAATAGGTCTGCTGGATCATATGGTAGCTCAATGTTTACCTTTTAAAGGCACCTCTATTCCGTTCTCTTTAGTGGCTCTTTCCAGGTTACGTCCCTCTTAAAGCGGAGGGTATGCATTTCTTCCCAGCACCTTCAGCATTTATTCTTTGTAGTTTTTGCTGATGGTTATTCTGAGTGGTGTGAGCTGATACCTCTTTGTGGTTGAATTTGCATGTGTCTCATAATGCGTTGAATTTGAGCTGTAAGACATGTCCTTTTTATTTTTCCAGCTGTGATGAGAGCTTATTTCTTCAAAGTGTTTTCTTAAAGTATGTGTCACCATTTGAAATATTTTGGCCATTATCTCCCTCAAGACATTTTGAGGGCAGGTTTCATTTACAGCCCTGCAGTACTTGTTCATATGAAGTGACCATTAGCTCAGGCTTTAAACCTGCTTTTGCAGGTAACGGCCAGAGAGCGACAGCCTTTCTACGTTCCCCTTGCTGGCACTAGGGAAACAGTCCTACCGGCCAGTGGTGTTTTTCAGTTATAAATTAGAGTGCAATGTGCCCGGATAAACCCACAAATGTTGATGTCTCCTTGCTTTTGTTTGTTTTTAAATTTAATTTATATTTATTATTAGAGTAATATTCCATTGTGTACGTGGACCACTTCTTCTTGGTGCATTCCTCGGTTGATGGACATTTTCATTTCTTCCAAGTGCTGGCTATGGTAAATATTGCTGGCATACAGGTTTCCCAGCCTGTGACTTTTTGATTCTCATTTTCTCAGGTGATAGGCCAAGCAGTGGTTGTGATTGATGGACTGGTAGTTCAATGTTTCCCTTTTCAAAGCACCTACATTGTGTTTTCATTAGTGGCTCTTTACATGCCCCCCCTTACAACCGAGGGTACGCATTTCTCCACACTCCCTTCACCGTTTATTTTTTGCAGCATTTTTCCTAATGGCCATTCTGACTGCTGTGAGCTGATAGGGTTTTGTAATATGGGTATGCATGTCATGAAAATTTTTAAAATTCATCATATTCCTATGCCTTTTTCTTTTCTCTTAAAAGAAAAAACCGTGAGTACAACACAGCTCTTGAAATTGTCTTCTTCGAAGGTTGCCCTCTTCTGAATTTTTTGGTCGATTTTTGACCCCAGAAATTTTCTGGAGGGCAGGCGCAATTTACAGAACTGCAAGTTGGTGAAAATTTAGTGACCTTTTGCAGTGAGTTCAAAGCTGCTGTTGTGGGATACGTCCACAAGGAGGTAGCATTTCTCCATTCCCCAATCTGGGTTCTAGGGCAGCAGAGCCTTTCTGGAAGTCATTGTCCAGGTTGTAAATTAGAATGGAATTTGCCTGGAGAAATCCCCATAAGTTTATGTCTCATTACTTCTTCTTGGTTTTTAAAATTTTTTAAATCTGGGTAAAGTTTAGAATAGTGTTTGTCCTAGGTGTACACAATCTAGTTCATTTGGACATTATGTATGTCTATTAATGTACAGATCCTCTTCCCATATAAAATATTACAGTGTTCCGTCGACCTCCCTTGCTATATGTTCGATCTTTTTGATACATGTATATAATATGTATTTGAATATGTATAGTAACACTAATCTTCATTTCTCAATTTCCCCCCTCCTTTCCTTTTAGATGAGCATAGTTTGTTTTCTACGCCTGTGAGTGTCTTTCTCTTTGGAAATATGTTCATCTGTGTCAGTTATTAGATAATGCCATAAGTGATAATATAAGATATAGGTCTTTTGCTTTCCGACCTCCTTCATGTTTTGTGATTATCTCCAGGCTCATCTATGGTGCCTCAAAGAGCAGTGCTTCAATGTTTTCCATGGCTAATATTCCATTGTGTACATGGACCACTTCTTCTTGGTGCATTCCTCTGTTGATGGACATTTTCGTTGCTTCCAAGTGTTGCCTATGGTAAATATTGCTGGAGTGCAGGATTGCCAGCCTGCGATTTTTGATTTTCATTTTCTCAGGTGATAGACCCAGCAGTGGGTATGATTGATTGACTGGTATGGTAGCTCAACGTTTACCTTTTCAAGGCACCTCAATTGTGCTTTCATTAGTGGCTCTTACCACGTCCCCCTTAGAATCGAGGGTACGCATTTCTCCACAATCACGTCAGCATTTCTTGTTTGCAGCATTTTTGTTGATGGCCATTCTGACTGGTGTGAGCTGATAGGTTTTTGTAATTTGGGTTTACATGTCTGTAAAAATTCCTACAATTCATCATTTTTCCACGCCTTTTCCTTTTCTGTTGAAAGAAAAAAGAAAAAAAAGTGTGAGTACAATATACCTCTTCAAATTTTCTTTTTGGAAGGTTGCACTCTAGAATATTTTGGTCGATTTTCGACCTCAGTATTTTTTGGAGGGCAGGTGTCATTTACAGACCTGCAATTGGTGAATATTTAGTGACCTTTTGCAGTGGGTTTAAAGCTGCTGTTGTGGGAAACGGCCACAAGGATGCAGCATTTCTCCATTCCCAAATCTGGGTACTAGGGCAGCAGAGCCGTTCTGGAAGTCGTTTGCCTAGGTTGTAAATTTGAATGGAATGTGCCAGGAGAACCCCCCATAAGTTTATGTCTCATTACTCCTAGTTCGTTGGTTTAATTTTTTTCAATTGGGGTAATGGTTAGAATGTTGCTTGTCCAAGGTGTACATACTCTGGTTCATCTACATATTCTATATACCTATTTATGTAGAGACCCTCTTCCCGTGTAAATTGTTACACAGTGTTCCGTAAACCTTCCTTGCTATATGGTCGGTCTTTTTGATATATGTATATAATATGTATTTGTATACATATGGTAACGCTAATCTTCATGTATCCATTCCCCCCACCTTTCCTTGTAGATAAGCATAGTTTTTTTTAATAAGTCTGTGATTGACTTTCTCAGTGGAAATATGTTCATTTGTGTCAGTTATTAGAGAACGCGTATAAGTGATATCATAGGATATAGGACTTTTGCTTTCCGACTTACCTCATGTTCTGTGATTATCTCCAAGATCATCTATGGTGTCTCAAAGAGCAGTGTTTCATTGTTTTCCATGGCTAGTATTCATTGTGTACATGGACCGCTTCTTCTTTTTCCTTTCATCTGTTGATGGACATTTTGGTTGCTTCACTGTCTTGTCTATTGTGAATAAGGCTGCAGTGCAGCTTTTGCAGCCCGGGTCTTCTTCATTCTGGTCTTCTCAGGTGAGAGGCCCATTGGTGCGCCTGCTGGATTGAATGGTACCTCAATTTTTCCTTTTCAACGCAGCTCCTTTCTGTTCTCATTATTAGCGTTTAACCCTTTTACATCTCACCAGCAGCTAGAGGGTACACAGTTCTCTAAAACCTCTTCAGCATTGATTGTTTGTAGACTTTTTGCCAATGGTCAGTCGACGGGTGTGAGTTGAAAACTTTCTGTAGATTAGATTGCATGAGTCTAATACTTCCTGAGGTTGAGCTTTTATCCATTTTCCTTTCTTTAAAAAGAGAGTGAGTACAACTTACCTCTTCATACGAGCTTCGTAAACATTTTGCCTGTTTTGAATTTCTTTTATCCATTCCCTACCTCAGCACAATTTTGAGGGCAGGTGTCCTTTACAGCCCTGAGTCCTTGTGAATGGTAAGTGACCATTAGCTGTGGGTTAAAAGCTGCTGTTGCGGGAATCGGCCACAAGGCGGCAGCATTTCTCCTTTACCAAATCTGGTTACTAGGGCAACAGAGCCTTACTGGAAGTGGTGTTCTAGGTTGTAAATTAGAATGGAATGTGCGAGGAAAAAGCCCTTTAAGTTTATGTCTCATTACTTCTTGTTGGTATCTTTAACTTAATTTTTATTTCTTATCACAGCAAACTTGATTACAATGTTTTGTTTGTTCTAGGTGTGCAAGATGTGGTTCTTTCACACATAGACATATATCTATTTTTCTTCGGATCCTTTTCCCATGTAGGTTACGACACAATGTTGAGTAGTCTTCTCTTGGTATTGCGTAGGTCTTTGGTGATTATATATTTCACATATGTTTGTATCACTCTGTTAACCTCTATACGGTAATGTATCCAATCCTCACACCTTTCCATTTGGTGAACCATAAGTTTTTTTAATGAATCTATGATAGTGTTTCTCTGTGGAAATACCTTTGTTTGTATCATTTGTTAGGTAACACCTATATGTGATATGATAGGATATGTGTCTTTCGCTTTCTCACTTACAGCAAGTTGCGTGATTACTTCTAGACTCATCTATGGTGCTCCAAATGGCATTGTTTCATTTTTTCACTAGCTCATATTCCATCTGTACATGTAGCAGTTCTTCATTGTCCACCCATCCGTCGTTGGACTTTTTGGTTACTTCCATATCTTGGCGATTGTTATACTATGCAATGCAGATTTGCGTACCTGTGTCCTTCCAATTCTGTCTTCTTAGGTTATAGGTCCAGGAATAGGTCTGCTGGATCATATGGTAGCTCAATGTTTACCTTTTAAAGGCACCTCTATTCCGTTCTCTTTAGTGGCTCTTTCCAGGTTACGTCCCTCTTAAAGCGGAGGGTATGCATTTCTTCCCAGCACCTTCAGCATTTATTCTTTGTAGTTTTTGCTGATGGTTATTCTGAGTGGTGTGAGCTGATACCTCTTTGTGGTTGAATTTGCATGTGTCTCATAATGCGTTGAATTTGAGCTGTAAGACATGTCCTTTTTATTTTTCCAGCTGTGATGAGAGCTTATTTCTTCAAAGTGTTTTCTTAAAGTATGTGTCACCATTTGAAATATTTTGGCCATTATCTCCCTCAAGACATTTTGAGGGCAGGTTTCATTTACAGCCCTGCAGTACTTGTTCATATGAAGTGACCATTAGCTCAGGCTTTAAACCTGCTTTTGCAGGTAACGGCCAGAGAGCGACAGCCTTTCTACGTTCCCCTTGCTGGCACTAGGGAAACAGTCCTACTGGCCAGTGGTGTTTTTCGGTTATAAATTAGAGTGCAATGTGCCCGGATAAACCCACAAATGTTGATGTCTCCTTGCTTTTGTTTGTTTTTAAATTTAATTTATATTTATTATTAGAGTAATATTCCATTGTGTACGTGGACCACTTCTTCTTGGTGCATTCCTCGGTTGATGGACATTTTCATTTCTTCCAAGTGCTGGCTATGGTAAATATTGCTGGCATACAGGTTTCCCAGCCTGTGACTTTTTGATTCTCATTTTCTCAGGTGATAGGCCAAGCAGTGGTTGTGATTGATGGACTGGTAGTTCAATGTTTCCCTTTTCAAAGCACCTACATTGTGTTTTCATTAGTGGCTCTTTACATGCCCCCCCTTACAACCGAGGGTACGCATTTCTCCACACTCCCTTCACCGTTTATTTTTTGCAGCATTTTTCCTAATGGCCATTCTGACTGCTGTGAGCTGATAGGGTTTTGTAATATGGGTATGCATGTCATGAAAATTTTTAAAATTCATCATATTCCTATGCCTTTTTCTTTTCTCTTAAAAGAAAAAACCGTGAGTACAACACAGCTCTTGAAATTGTCTTCTTCGAAGGTTGCCCTCTTCTGAATTTTTTGGTCGATTTTTGACCCCAGAAATTTTCTGGAGGGCAGGCGCAATTTACAGAACTGCAAGTTGGTGAAAATTTAGTGACCTTTTGCAGTGAGTTCAAAGCTGCTGTTGTGGGATACGTCCACAAGGAGGTAGCATTTCTCCATTCCCCAATCTGGGTTCTAGGGCAGCAGAGCCTTTCTGGAAGTCATTGTCCAGGTTGTAAATTAGAATGGAATTTGCCTGGAGAAATCCCCATAAGTTTATGTCTCATTACTTCTTCTTGGTTTTTAAAATTTTTTAAATCTGGGTAAAGTTTAGAATAGTGTTTGTCCTAGGTGTACACAATCTAGTTCATTTGGACATTATGTATGTCTATTAATGTACAGATCCTCTTCCCATATAAAATATTACAGTGTTCCGTCGACCTCCCTTGCTATATGTTCGATCTTTTTGATACATGTATATAATATGTATTTGAATATGTATAGTAACACTAATCTTCATTTCTCAATTTCCCCCCTCCTTTCCTTTTAGATGAGCATAGTTTGTTTTCTACGCCTGTGAGTGTCTTTCTCTTTGGAAATATGTTCATCTGTGTCAGTTATTAGATAATGCCATAAGTGATAATATAAGATATAGGTCTTTTGCTTTCCGACCTCCTTCATGTTTTGTGATTATCTCCAGGCTCATCTATGGTGCCTCAAAGAGCAGTGCTTCAATGTTTTCCATGGCTAATATTCCATTGTGTACATGGACCACTTCTTCTTGGTGCATTCCTCTGTTGATGGACATTTTCGTTGCTTCCAAGTGTTGCCTATGGTAAATATTGCTGGAGTGCAGGATTGCCAGCCTGCGATTTTTGATTTTCATTTTCTCAGGTGATAGACCCAGCAGTGGGTATGATTGATTGACTGGTATGGTAGCTCAACGTTTACCTTTTCAAGGCACCTCAATTGTGCTTTCATTAGTGGCTCTTACCACGTCCCCCTTAGAATCGAGGGTACGCATTTCTCCACAATCACGTCAGCATTTCTTGTTTGCAGCATTTTTGTTGATGGCCATTCTGACTGGTGTGAGCTGATAGGTTTTTGTAATTTGGGTTTACATGTCTGTAAAAATTCCTACAATTCATCATTTTTCCACGCCTTTTCCTTTTCTGTTGAAAGAAAAAAGAAAAAAAAGTGTGAGTACAATATACCTCTTCAAATTTTCTTTTTGGAAGGTTGCACTCTAGAATATTTTGGTCGATTTTCGACCTCAGTATTTTTTGGAGGGCAGGTGTCATTTACAGACCTGCAATTGGTGAATATTTAGTGACCTTTTGCAGTGGGTTTAAAGCTGCTGTTGTGGGAAACGGCCACAAGGATGCAGCATTTCTCCATTCCCAAATCTGGGTACTAGGGCAGCAGAGCCGTTCTGGAAGTCGTTTGCCTAGGTTGTAAATTTGAATGGAATGTGCCAGGAGAACCCCCCATAAGTTTATGTCTCATTACTCCTAGTTCGTTGGTTTAATTTTTTTCAATTGGGGTAATGGTTAGAATGTTGCTTGTCCAAGGTGTACATACTCTGGTTCATCTACATATTCTATATACCTATTTATGTAGAGACCCTCTTCCCGTGTAAATTGTTACACAGTGTTCCGTAAACCTTCCTTGCTATATGGTCGGTCTTTTTGATATATGTATATAATATGTATTTGTATACATATGGTAACGCTAATCTTCATGTATCCATTCCCCCCACCTTTCCTTGTAGATAAGCATAGTTTTTTTTAATAAGTCTGTGATTGACTTTCTCAGTGGAAATATGTTCATTTGTGTCAGTTATTAGAGAACGCGTATAAGTGATATCATAGGATATAGGACTTTTGCTTTCCGACTTACCTCATGTTCTGTGATTATCTCCAAGATCATCTATGGTGTCTCAAAGAGCAGTGTTTCATTGTTTTCCATGGCTAGTATTCATTGTGTACATGGACCGCTTCTTCTTTTTCCTTTCATCTGTTGATGGACATTTTGGTTGCTTCACTGTCTTGTCTATTGTGAATAAGGCTGCAGTGCAGCTTTTGCAGCCCGGGTCTTCTTCATTCTGGTCTTCTCAGGTGAGAGGCCCATTGGTGCGCCTGCTGGATTGAATGGTACCTCAATTTTTCCTTTTCAACGCAGCTCCTTTCTGTTCTCATTATTAGCGTTTAACCCTTTTACATCTCACCAGCAGCTAGAGGGTACACAGTTCTCTAAAACCTCTTCAGCATTGATTGTTTGTAGACTTTTTGCCAATGGTCAGTCGACGGGTGTGAGTTGAAAACTTTTTGTAGATTAGATTGCATGAGTCTAATACTTCCTGAGGTTGAGCTTTTATCCATTTTCCTTTCTTTAAAAAGAGAGTGAGTACAACTTACCTCTTCATACGAGCTTCGTGAACATTTTGCCTGTTTTGAATTTCTTTTATCCATTCCCTACCTCAGCACAATTTTGAGGGCAGGTGTCCTTTACAGCCCTGAGTCCTTGTGAATGGTAAGTGACCATTAGCTGTGGGTTAAAAGCTGCTGTTGCGGGAATCGGCCACAAGGCGGCAGCATTTCTCCTTTACCAAATCTGGTTACTAGGGCAACAGAGCCTTACTGGAAGTGGTGTTCTAGGTTGTAAATTAGAATGGAATGTGCGAGGAAAAAGCCCTTTAAGTTTATGTCTCATTACTTCTTGTTGGTATCTTTAACTTAATTTTTATTTCTTATCACAGCAAACTTGATTACAATGTTTTGTTTGTTCTAGGTGTGCAAGATGTGGTTCTTTCACACATAGACATATATCTATTTTTCTTCGGATCCTTTTCCCATGTAGGTTACGACACAGTGTTGAGTAGTCTTCTCTTGGTATTGCGTAGGTCTTTGGTGATTATATATTTCACATATGTTTGTATCACTCTGTTAACCTCTATACGGTAATGTATCCAATCCTCACACCTTTCCATTTGGTGAACCATAAGTTTTTTTAATGAATCTATGATAGTGTTTCTCTGTGGAAATACCTTTGTTTGTATCATTTGTTAGGTAACACCTATATGTGATATGATAGGATATGTGTCTTTCGCTTTCTCACTTACAGCAAGTTGCGTGATTACTTCTAGACTCATCTATGGTGCTCCAAATGGCATTGTTTCATTTTTTCACTAGCTCATATTCCATCTGTACATGTAGCAGTTCTTCATTGTCCACCCATCCGTCGTTGGACTTTTTGGTTACTTCCATATCTTGGCGATTGTTATACTATGCAATGCAGATTTGCGTACCTGTGTCCTTCCAATTCTGTCTTCTTAGGTTATAGGTCCAGGAATAGGTCTGCTGGATCATATGGTAGCTCAATGTTTACCTTTTAAAGGCACCTCTATTCCGTTCTCTTTAGTGGCTCTTTCCAGGTTACGTCCCTCTTAAAGCGGAGGGTATGCATTTCTTCCCAGCACCTTCAGCATTTATTCTTTGTAGTTTTTGCTGATGGTTATTCTGAGTGGTGTGAGCTGATACCTCTTTGTGGTTGAATTTGCATGTGTCTCATAATGCGTTGAATTTGAGCTGTAAGACATGTCCTTTTTATTTTTCCAGCTGTGATGAGAGCTTATTTCTTCAAAGTGTTTTCTTAAAGTATGTGTCACCATTTGAAATATTTTGGCCATTATCTCCCTCAAGACATTTTGAGGGCAGGTTTCATTTACAGCCCTGCAGTACTTGTTCATATGAAGTGACCATTAGCTCAGGCTTTAAACCTGCTTTTGCAGGTAACGGCCAGAGAGCGACAGCCTTTCTACGTTCCCCTTGCTGGCACTAGGGAAACAGTCCTACCGGCCAGTGGTGTTTTTCGGTTATAAATTAGAGTGCAATGTGCCCGGATAAACCCACAAATGTTGATGTCTCCTTGCTTTTGTTTGTTTTTAAATTTAATTTATATTTATTATTAGAGTAATATTCCATTGTGTACGTGGACCACTTCTTCTTGGTGCATTCCTCGGTTGATGGACATTTTCATTTCTTCCAAGTGCTGGCTATGGTAAATATTGCTGGCATACAGGTTTCCCAGCCTGTGACTTTTTGATTCTCATTTTCTCAGGTGATAGGCCAAGCAGTGGTTGTGATTGATGGACTGGTAGTTCAATGTTTCCCTTTTCAAAGCACCTACATTGTGTTTTCATTAGTGGCTCTTTACATGCCCCCCCTTACAACCGAGGGTACGCATTTCTCCACACTCCCTTCACCGTTTATTTTTTGCAGCATTTTTCCTAATGGCCATTCTGACTGCTGTGAGCTGATAGGGTTTTGTAATATGGGTATGCATGTCATGAAAATTTTTAAAATTCATCATATTCCTATGCCTTTTTCTTTACTCTTAAAAGAAAAAACCGTGAGTACAACACAGCTCTTGAAATTGTCTTCTTCGAAGGTTGCCCTCTTCTGAATTTTTTGGTCGATTTTTGACCCCAGAAATTTTCTGGAGGGCAGGCGCAATTTACAGAACTGCAAGTTGGTGAAAATTTAGTGACCTTTTGCAGTGAGTTCAAAGCTGCTGTTGTGGGATACGTCCACAAGGAGGTAGCATTTCTCCATTCCCCAATCTGGGTTCTAGGGCAGCAGAGCCTTTCTGGAAGTCATTGTCCAGGTTGTAAATTAGAATGGAATTTGCCTGGAGAAATCCCCATAAGTTTATGTCTCATTACTTCTTCTTGGTTTTTAAAATTTTTTAAATCTGGGTAAAGTTTAGAATAGTGTTTGTCCTAGGTGTACACAATCTAGTTCATTTGGACATTATGTATGTCTATTAATGTACAGATCCTCTTCCCATATAAAATATTACAGTGTTCCGTCGACCTCCCTTGCTATATGTTCGATCTTTTTGATACATGTATATAATATGTATTTGAATATGTATAGTAACACTAATCTTCATTTCTCAATTTCCCCCCTCCTTTCCTTTTAGATGAGCATAGTTTGTTTTCTACGCCTGTGAGTGTCTTTCTCTTTGGAAATATGTTCATCTGTGTCAGTTATTAGATAATGCCATAAGTGATAATATAAGATATAGGTCTTTTGCTTTCCGACCTCCTTCATGTTTTGTGATTATCTCCAGGCTCATCTATGGTGCCTCAAAGAGCAGTGCTTCAATGTTTTCCATGGCTAATATTCCATTGTGTACATGGACCACTTCTTCTTGGTGCATTCCTCTGTTGATGGACATTTTCGTTGCTTCCAAGTGTTGCCTATGGTAAATATTGCTGGAGTGCAGGATTGCCAGCCTGCGATTTTTGATTTTCATTTTCTCAGGTGATAGACCCAGCAGTGGGTATGATTGATTGACTGGTATGGTAGCTCAACGTTTACCTTTTCAAGGCACCTCAATTGTGCTTTCATTAGTGGCTCTTACCACGTCCCCCTTAGAATCGAGGGTACGCATTTCTCCACAATCACGTCAGCATTTCTTGTTTGCAGCATTTTTGTTGATGGCCATTCTGACTGGTGTGAGCTGATAGGTTTTTGTAATTTGGGTTTACATGTCTGTAAAAATTCCTACAATTCATCCTTTTTCCACGCCTTTTCCTTTTCTGTTGAAAGAAAAAAGAAAAAAAAGTGTGAGTACAATATACCTCTTCAAATTTTCTTTTTGGAAGGTTGCACTCTAGAATATTTTGGTCGATTTTCGACCTCAGTATTTTTTGGAGGGCAGGTGTCATTTACAGACCTGCAATTGGTGAATATTTAGTGACCTTTTGCAGTGGGTTTAAAGCTGCTGTTGTGGGAAACGGCCACAAGGATGCAGCATTTCTCCATTCCCAAATCTGGGTACTAGGGCAGCAGAGCCGTTCTGGAAGTCGTTTGCCTAGGTTGTAAATTTGAATGGAATGTGCCAGGAGAACCCCCCATAAGTTTATGTCTCATTACTCCTAGTTCGTTGGTTTAATTTTTTTTCAATTGGGGTAATGGTTAGAATGTTGCTTGTCCAAGGTGTACATACTCTGGTTCATCTACATATTCTATATACCTATTTATGTAGAGACCCTCTTCCCGTGTAAATTGTTACACAGTGTTCCGTAAACCTTCCTTGCTATATGGTCGGTCTTTTTGATATATGTATATAATATGTATTTGTATACATATGGTAACGCTAATCTTCATGTATCCATTCCCCCCACCTTTCCTTGTAGATAAGCATAGTTTTTTTTAATAAGTCTGTGATTGACTTTCTCAGTGGAAATATGTTCATTTGTGTCAGTTATTAGAGAACGCGTATAAGTGATATCATAGGATATAGGACTTTTGCTTTCCGACTTACCTCATGTTCTGTGATTATCTCCAAGATCATCTATGGTGTCTCAAAGAGCAGTGTTTCATTGTTTTCCATGGCTAGTATTCATTGTGTACATGGACCGCTTCTTCTTTTTCCTTTCATCTGTTGATGGACATTTTGGTTGCTTCACTGTCTTGTCTATTGTGAATAAGGCTGCAGTGCAGCTTTTGCAGCCCGGGTCTTCTTCATTCTGGTCTTCTCAGGTGAGAGGCCCATTGGTGCGCCTGCTGGATTGAATGGTACCTCAATTTTTCCTTTTCAACGCAGCTCCTTTCTGTTCTCATTATTAGCGTTTAACCCTTTTACATCTCACCAGCAGCTAGAGGGTACACAGTTCTCTAAAACCTCTTCAGCATTGATTGTTTGTAGACTTTTTGCCAATGGTCAGTCGACGGGTGTGAGTTGAAAACTTTTTGTAGATTAGATTGCATGAGTCTAATACTTCCTGAGGTTGAGCTTTTATCCATTTTCCTTTCTTTAAAAAGAGAGTGAGTACAACTTACCTCTTCATACGAGCTTCGTGAACATTTTGCCTGTTTTGAATTTCTTTTATCCATTCCCTACCTCAGCACAATTTTGAGGGCAGGTGTCCTTTACAGCCCTGAGTCCTTGTGAATGGTAAGTGACCATTAGCTGTGGGTTAAAAGCTGCTGTTGCGGGAATCGGCCACAAGGCGGCAGCATTTCTCCTTTACCAAATCTGGTTACTAGGGCAACAGAGCCTTACTGGAAGTGGTGTTCTAGGTTGTAAATTAGAATGGAATGTGCGAGGAAAAAGCCCTTTAAGTTTATGTCTCATTACTTCTTGTTGGTATCTTTAACTTAATTTTTATTTCTTATCACAGCAAACTTGATTACAATGTTTTGTTTGTTCTAGGTGTGCAAGATGTGGTTCTTTCACACATAGACATATATCTATTTTTCTTCGGATCCTTTTCCCATGTAGGTTACGACACAGTGTTGAGTAGTCTTCTCTTGGTATTGCGTAGGTCTTTGGTGATTATATATTTCACATATGTTTGTATCACTCTGTTAACCTCTATACGGTAATGTATCCAATCCTCACACCTTTCCATTTGGTGAACCATAAGTTTTTTTAATGAATCTATGATAGTGTTTCTCTGTGGAAATACCTTTGTTTGTATCATTTGTTAGGTAACACCTATATGTGATATGATAGGATATGTGTCTTTCGCTTTCTCACTTACAGCAAGTTGCGTGATTACTTCTAGACTCATCTATGGTGCTCCAAATGGCATTGTTTCATTTTTTCACTAGCTCATATTCCATCTGTACATGTAGCAGTTCTTCATTGTCCACCCATCCGTCGTTGGACTTTTTGGTTACTTCCATATCTTGGCGATTGTTATACTATGCAATGCAGATTTGCGTACCTGTGTCCTTCCAATTCTGTCTTCTTAGGTTATAGGTCCAGGAATAGGTCTGCTGGATCATATGGTAGCTCAATGTTTACCTTTTAAAGGCACCTCTATTCCGTTCTCTTTAGTGGCTCTTTCCAGGTTACGTCCCTCTTAAAGCGGAGGGTATGCATTTCTTCCCAGCACCTTCAGCATTTATTCTTTGTAGTTTTTGCTGATGGTTATTCTGAGTGGTGTGAGCTGATACCTCTTTGTGGTTGAATTTGCATGTGTCTCATAATGCGTTGAATTTGAGCTGTAAGACATGTCCTTTTTATTTTTCCAGCTGTGATGAGAGCTTATTTCTTCAAAGTGTTTTCTTAAAGTATGTGTCACCATTTGAAATATTTTGGCCATTATCTCCCTCAAGACATTTTGAGGGCAGGTTTCATTTACAGCCCTGCAGTACTTGTTCATATGAAGTGACCATTAGCTCAGGCTTTAAACCTGCTTTTGCAGGTAACGGCCAGAGAGCGACAGCCTTTCTACGTTCCCCTTGCTGGCACTAGGGAAACAGTCCTACTGGCCAGTGGTGTTTTTCGGTTATAAATTAGAGTGCAATGTGCCCGGATAAACCCACAAATGTTGATGTCTCCTTGCTTTTGTTTGTTTTTAAATTTAATTTATATTTATTATTAGAGTAATATTCCATTGTGTACGTGGACCACTTCTTCTTGGTGCATTCCTCGGTTGATGGACATTTTCATTTCTTCCAAGTGCTGGCTATGGTAAATATTGCTGGCATACAGGTTTCCCAGCCTGTGACTTTTTGATTCTCATTTTCTCAGGTGATAGGCCAAGCAGTGGTTGTGATTGATGGACTGGTAGTTCAATGTTTCCCTTTTCAAAGCACCTACATTGTGTTTTCATTAGTGGCTCTTTACATGCCCCCCCTTACAACCGAGGGTACGCATTTCTCCACACTCCCTTCACCGTTTATTTTTTGCAGCATTTTTCCTAATGGCCATTCTGACTGCTGTGAGCTGATAGGGTTTTGTAATATGGGTATGCATGTCATGAAAATTTTTAAAATTCATCATATTCCTATGCCTTTTTCTTTTCTCTTAAAAGAAAAAACCGTGAGTACAACACAGCTCTTGAAATTGTCTTCTTCGAAGGTTGCCCTCTTCTGAATTTTTTGGTCGATTTTTGACCCCAGAAATTTTCTGGAGGGCAGGCGCAATTTACAGAACTGCAAGTTGGTGAAAATTTAGTGACCTTTTGCAGTGAGTTCAAAGCTGCTGTTGTGGGATACGTCCACAAGGAGGTAGCATTTCTCCATTCCCCAATCTGGGTTCTAGGGCAGCAGAGCCTTTCTGGAAGTCATTGTCCAGGTTGTAAATTAGAATGGAATTTGCCTGGAGAAATCCCCATAAGTTTATGTCTCATTACTTCTTCTTGGTTTTTAAAATTTTTTAAATCTGGGTAAAGTTTAGAATAGTGTTTGTCCTAGGTGTACACAATCTAGTTCATTTGGACATTATGTATGTCTATTAATGTACAGATCCTCTTCCCATATAAAATATTACAGTGTTCCGTCGACCTCCCTTGCTATATGTTCGATCTTTTTGATACATGTATATAATATGTATTTGAATATGTATAGTAACACTAATCTTCATTTCTCAATTTCCCCCCTCCTTTCCTTTTAGATGAGCATAGTTTGTTTTCTACGCCTGTGAGTGTCTTTCTCTTTGGAAATATGTTCATCTGTGTCAGTTATTAGATAATGCCATAAGTGATAATATAAGATATAGGTCTTTTGCTTTCCGACCTCCTTCATGTTTTGTGATTATCTCCAGGCTCATCTATGGTGCCTCAAAGAGCAGTGCTTCAATGTTTTCCATGGCTAATATTCCATTGTGTACATGGACCACTTCTTCTTGGTGCATTCCTCTGTTGATGGACATTTTCGTTGCTTCCAAGTGTTGCCTATGGTAAATATTGCTGGAGTGCAGGATTGCCAGCCTGCGATTTTTGATTTTCATTTTCTCAGGTGATAGACCCAGCAGTGGGTATGATTGATTGACTGGTATGGTAGCTCAACGTTTACCTTTTCAAGGCACCTCAATTGTGCTTTCATTAGTGGCTCTTACCACGTCCCCCTTAGAATCGAGGGTACGCATTTCTCCACAATCACGTCAGCATTTCTTGTTTGCAGCATTTTTGTTGATGGCCATTCTGACTGGTGTGAGCTGATAGGTTTTTGTAATTTGGGTTTACATGTCTGTAAAAATTCCTACAATTCATCATTTTTCCACGCCTTTTCCTTTTCTGTTGAAAGAAAAAAGAAAAAAAAGTGTGAGTACAATATACCTCTTCAAATTTTCTTTTTGGAAGGTTGCACTCTAGAATATTTTGGTCGATTTTCGACCTCAGTATTTTTTGGAGGGCAGGTGTCATTTACAGACCTGCAATTGGTGAATATTTAGTGACCTTTTGCAGTGGGTTTAAAGCTGCTGTTGTGGGAAACGGCCACAAGGATGCAGCATTTCTCCATTCCCAAATCTGGGTACTAGGGCAGCAGAGCCGTTCTGGAAGTCGTTTGCCTAGGTTGTAAATTTGAATGGAATGTGCCAGGAGAACCCCCCATAAGTTTATGTCTCATTACTCCTAGTTCGTTGGTTTAATTTTTTTCAATTGGGGTAATGGTTAGAATGTTGCTTGTCCAAGGTGTACATACTCTGGTTCATCTACATATTCTATATACCTATTTATGTAGAGACCCTCTTCCCGTGTAAATTGTTACACAGTGTTCCGTAAACCTTCCTTGCTATATGGTCGGTCTTTTTGATATATGTATATAATATGTATTTGTATACATATGGTAACGCTAATCTTCATGTATCCATTCCCCCCACCTTTCCTTGTAGATAAGCATAGTTTTTTTTAATAAGTCTGTGATTGACTTTCTCAGTGGAAATATGTTCATTTGTGTCAGTTATTAGAGAACGCGTATAAGTGATATCATAGGATATAGGACTTTTGCTTTCCGACTTACCTCATGTTCTGTGATTATCTCCAAGATCATCTATGGTGTCTCAAAGAGCAGTGTTTCATTGTTTTCCATGGCTAGTATTCATTGTGTACATGGACCGCTTCTTCTTTTTCCTTTCATCTGTTGATGGACATTTTGGTTGCTTCACTGTCTTGTCTATTGTGAATAAGGCTGCAGTGCAGCTTTTGCAGCCCGGGTCTTCTTCATTCTGGTCTTCTCAGGTGAGAGGCCCATTGGTGCGCCTGCTGGATTGAATGGTACCTCAATTTTTCCTTTTCAACGCAGCTCCTTTCTGTTCTCATTATTAGCGTTTAACCCTTTTACATCTCACCAGCAGCTAGAGGGTACACAGTTCTCTAAAACCTCTTCAGCATTGATTGTTTGTAGACTTTTTGCCAATGGTCAGTCGACGGGTGTGAGTTGAAAACTTTTTGTAGATTAGATTGCATGAGTCTAATACTTCCTGAGGTTGAGCTTTTATCCATTTTCCTTTCTTTAAAAAGAGAGTGAGTACAACTTACCTCTTCATACGAGCTTCGTGAACATTTTGCCTGTTTTGAATTTCTTTTATCCATTCCCTACCTCAGCACAATTTTGAGGGCAGGTGTCCTTTACAGCCCTGAGTCCTTGTGAATGGTAAGTGACCATTAGCTGTGGGTTAAAAGCTGCTGTTGCGGGAATCGGCCACAAGGCGGCAGCATTTCTCCTTTACCAAATCTGGTTACTAGGGCAACAGAGCCTTACTGGAAGTGGTGTTCTAGGTTGTAAATTAGAATGGAATGTGCGAGGAAAAAGCCCTTTAAGTTTATGTCTCATTACTTCTTGTTGGTATCTTTAACTTAATTTTTATTTCTTATCACAGCAAACTTGATTACAATGTTTTGTTTGTTCTAGGTGTGCAAGATGTGGTTCTTTCACACATAGACATATATCTATTTTTCTTCGGATCCTTTTCCCATGTAGGTTACGACACAGTGTTGAGTAGTCTTCTCTTGGTATTGCGTAGGTCTTTGGTGATTATATATTTCACATATGTTTGTATCACTCTGTTAACCTCTATACGGTAATGTATCCAATCCTCACACCTTTCCATTTGGTGAACCATAAGTTTTTTTAATGAATCTATGATAGTGTTTCTCTGTGGAAATACCTTTGTTTGTATCATTTGTTAGGTAACACCTATATGTGATATGATAGGATATGTGTCTTTCGCTTTCTCACTTACAGCAAGTTGCGTGATTACTTCTAGACTCATCTATGGTGCTCCAAATGGCATTGTTTCATTTTTTCACTAGCTCATATTCCATCTGTACATGTAGCAGTTCTTCATTGTCCACCCATCCGTCGTTGGACTTTTTGGTTACTTCCATATCTTGGCGATTGTTATACTATGCAATGCAGATTTGCGTACCTGTGTCCTTCCAATTCTGTCTTCTTAGGTTATAGGTCCAGGAATAGGTCTGCTGGATCATATGGTAGCTCAATGTTTACCTTTTAAAGGCACCTCTATTCCGTTCTCTTTAGTGGCTCTTTCCAGGTTACGTCCCTCTTAAAGCGGAGGGTATGCATTTCTTCCCAGCACCTTCAGCATTTATTCTTTGTAGTTTTTGCTGATGGTTATTCTGAGTGGTGTGAGCTGATACCTCTTTGTGGTTGAATTTGCATGTGTCTCATAATGCGTTGAATTTGAGCTGTAAGACATGTCCTTTTTATTTTTCCAGCTGTGATGAGAGCTTATTTCTTCAAAGTGTTTTCTTAAAGTATGTGTCACCATTTGAAATATTTTGGCCATTATCTCCCTCAAGACATTTTGAGGGCAGGTTTCATTTACAGCCCTGCAGTACTTGTTCATATGAAGTGACCATTAGCTCAGGCTTTAAACCTGCTTTTGCAGGTAACGGCCAGAGAGCGACAGCCTTTCTACGTTCCCCTTGCTGGCACTAGGGAAACAGTCCTACTGGCCAGTGGTGTTTTTCGGTTATAAATTAGAGTGCAATGTGCCCGGATAAACCCACAAATGTTGATGTCTCCTTGCTTTTGTTTGTTTTTAAATTTAATTTATATTTATTATTAGAGTAATATTCCATTGTGTACGTGGACCACTTCTTCTTGGTGCATTCCTCGGTTGATGGACATTTTCATTTCTTCCAAGTGCTGGCTATGGTAAATATTGCTGGCATACAGGTTTCCCAGCCTGTGACTTTTTGATTCTCATTTTCTCAGGTGATAGGCCAAGCAGTGGTTGTGATTGATGGACTGGTAGTTCAATGTTTCCCTTTTCAAAGCACCTACACTGTGTTTTCATTAGTGGCTCTTTACATGCCCCCCCTTACAACCGAGGGTACGCATTTCTCCACACTCCCTTCACCGTTTATTTTTTGCAGCATTTTTCCTAATGGCCATTCTGACTGCTGTGAGCTGATAGGGTTTTGTAATATGGGTATGCATGTCATGAAAATTTTTAAAATTCATCATATTCCTATGCCTTTTTCTTTTCTCTTAAAAGAAAAAACCGTGAGTACAACACAGCTCTTGAAATTGTCTTCTTCGAAGGTTGCCCTCTTCTGAATTTTTTGGTCGATTTTTGACCCCAGAAATTTTCTGGAGGGCAGGCGCAATTTACAGAACTGCAAGTTGGTGAAAATTTAGTGACCTTTTGCAGTGAGTTCAAAGCTGCTGTTGTGGGATACGTCCACAAGGAGGTAGCATTTCTCCATTCCCCAATCTGGGTTCTAGGGCAGCAGAGCCTTTCTGGAAGTCATTGTCCAGGTTGTAAATTAGAATGGAATTTGCCTGGAGAAATCCCCATAAGTTTATGTCTCATTACTTCTTCTTGGTTTTTAAAATTTTTTAAATCTGGGTAAAGTTTAGAATAGTGTTTGTCCTAGGTGTACACAATCTAGTTCATTTGGACATTATGTATGTCTATTAATGTACAGATCCTCTTCCCATATAAAATATTACAGTGTTCCGTCGACCTCCCTTGCTATATGTTCGATCTTTTTGATACATGTATATAATATGTATTTGAATATGTATAGTAACACTAATCTTCATTTCTCAATTTCCCCCCTCCTTTCCTTTTAGATGAGCATAGTTTGTTTTCTACGCCTGTGAGTGTCTTTCTCTTTGGAAATATGTTCATCTGTGTCAGTTATTAGATAATGCCATAAGTGATAATATAAGATATAGGTCTTTTGCTTTCCGACCTCCTTCATGTTTTGTGATTATCTCCAGGCTCATCTATGGTGCCTCAAAGAGCAGTGCTTCAATGTTTTCCATGGCTAATATTCCATTGTGTACATGGACCACTTCTTCTTGGTGCATTCCTCTGTTGATGGACATTTTCGTTGCTTCCAAGTGTTGCCTATGGTAAATATTGCTGGAGTGCAGGATTGCCAGCCTGCGATTTTTGATTTTCATTTTCTCAGGTGATAGACCCAGCAGTGGGTATGATTGATTGACTGGTATGGTAGCTCAACGTTTACCTTTTCAAGGCACCTCAATTGTGCTTTCATTAGTGGCTCTTACCACGTCCCCCTTAGAATCGAGGGTACGCATTTCTCCACAATCACGTCAGCATTTCTTGTTTGCAGCATTTTTGTTGATGGCCATTCTGACTGGTGTGAGCTGATAGGTTTTTGTAATTTGGGTTTACATGTCTGTAAAAATTCCTACAATTCATCATTTTTCCACGCCTTTTCCTTTTCTGTTGAAAGAAAAAAGAAAAAAAAGTGTGAGTACAATATACCTCTTCAAATTTTCTTTTTGGAAGGTTGCACTCTAGAATATTTTGGTCGATTTTCGACCTCAGTATTTTTTGGAGGGCAGGTGTCATTTACAGACCTGCAATTGGTGAATATTTAGTGACCTTTTGCAGTGGGTTTAAAGCTGCTGTTGTGGGAAACGGCCACAAGGATGCAGCATTTCTCCATTCCCAAATCTGGGTACTAGGGCAGCAGAGCCGTTCTGGAAGTCGTTTGCCTAGGTTGTAAATTTGAATGGAATGTGCCAGGAGAACCCCCCATAAGTTTATGTCTCATTACTCCTAGTTCGTTGGTTTAATTTTTTTCAATTGGGGTAATGGTTAGAATGTTGCTTGTCCAAGGTGTACATACTCTGGTTCATCTACATATTCTATATACCTATTTATGTAGAGACCCTCTTCCCGTGTAAATTGTTACACAGTGTTCCGTAAACCTTCCTTGCTATATGGTCGGTCTTTTTGATATATGTATATAATATGTATTTGTATACATATGGTAACGCTAATCTTCATGTATCCATTCCCCCCACCTTTCCTTGTAGATAAGCATAGTTTTTTTTAATAAGTCTGTGATTGACTTTCTCAGTGGAAATATGTTCATTTGTGTCAGTTATTAGAGAACGCGTATAAGTGATATCATAGGATATAGGACTTTTGCTTTCCGACTTACCTCATGTTCTGTGATTATCTCCAAGATCATCTATGGTGTCTCAAAGAGCAGTGTTTCATTGTTTTCCATGGCTAGTATTCATTGTGTACATGGACCGCTTCTTCTTTTTCCTTTCATCTGTTGATGGACATTTTGGTTGCTTCACTGTCTTGTCTATTGTGAATAAGGCTGCAGTGCAGCTTTTGCAGCCCGGGTCTTCTTCATTCTGGTCTTCTCAGGTGAGAGGCCCATTGGTGCGCCTGCTGGATTGAATGGTACCTCAATTTTTCCTTTTCAACGCAGCTCCTTTCTGTTCTCATTATTAGCGTTTAACCCTTTTACATCTCACCAGCAGCTAGAGGGTACACAGTTCTCTAAAACCTCTTCAGCATTGATTGTTTGTAGACTTTTTGCCAATGGTCAGTCGACGGGTGTGAGTTGAAAACTTTTTGTAGATTAGATTGCATGAGTCTAATACTTCCTGAGGTTGAGCTTTTATCCATTTTCCTTTCTTTAAAAAGAGAGTGAGTACAACTTACCTCTTCATACGAGCTTCGTGAACATTTTGCCTGTTTTGAATTTCTTTTATCCATTCCCTACCTCAGCACAATTTTGAGGGCAGGTGTCCTTTACAGCCCTGAGTCCTTGTGAATGGTAAGTGACCATTAGCTGTGGGTTAAAAGCTGCTGTTGCGGGAATCGGCCACAAGGCGGCAGCATTTCTCCTTTACCAAATCTGGTTACTAGGGCAACAGAGCCTTACTGGAAGTGGTGTTCTAGGTTGTAAATTAGAATGGAATGTGCGAGGAAAAAGCCCTTTAAGTTTATGTCTCATTACTTCTTGTTGGTATCTTTAACTTAATTTTTATTTCTTATCACAGCAAACTTGATTACAATGTTTTGTTTGTTCTAGGTGTGCAAGATGTGGTTCTTTCACACATAGACATATATCTATTTTTCTTCGGATCCTTTTCCCATGTAGGTTACGACACAGTGTTGAGTAGTCTTCTCTTGGTATTGCGTAGGTCTTTGGTGATTATATATTTCACATATGTTTGTATCACTCTGTTAACCTCTATACGGTAATGTATCCAATCCTCACACCTTTCCATTTGGTGAACCATAAGTTTTTTTAATGAATCTATGATAGTGTTTCTCTGTGGAAATACCTTTGTTTGTATCATTTGTTAGGTAACACCTATATGTGATATGATAGGATATGTGTCTTTCGCTTTCTCACTTACAGCAAGTTGCGTGATTACTTCTAGACTCATCTATGGTGCTGCAAATGGCATTGTTTCATTTTTTCACTAGCTCATATTCCATCTGTACATGTAGCAGTTCTTCATTGTCCACCCATCCGTCGTTGGACTTTTTGGTTACTTCCATATCTTGGCGATTGTTATACTATGCAATGCAGATTTGCGTACCTGTGTCCTTCCAATTCTGTCTTCTTAGGTTATAGGTCCAGGAATAGGTCTGCTGGATCATATGGTAGCTCAATGTTTACCTTTTAAAGGCACCTCTATTCCGTTCTCTTTAGTGGCTCTTTCCAGGTTACGTCCCTCTTAAAGCGGAGGGTATGCATTTCTTCCCAGCACCTTCAGCATTTATTCTTTGTAGTTTTTGCTGATGGTTATTCTGAGTGGTGTGAGCTGATACCTCTTTGTGGTTGAATTTGCATGTGTCTCATAATGCGTTGAATTTGAGCTGTAAGACATGTCCTTTTTATTTTTCCAGCTGTGATGAGAGCTTATTTCTTCAAAGTGTTTTCTTAAAGTATGTGTCACCATTTGAAATATTTTGGCCATTATCTCCCTCAAGACATTTTGAGGGCAGGTTTCATTTACAGCCCTGCAGTACTTGTTCATATGAAGTGACCATTAGCTCAGGCTTTAAACCTGCTTTTGCAGGTAACGGCCAGAGAGCGACAGCCTTTCTACGTTCCCCTTGCTGGCACTAGGGAAACAGTCCTACTGGCCAGTGGTGTTTTTCGGTTATAAATTAGAGTGCAATGTGCCCGGATAAACCCACAAATGTTGATGTCTCCTTGCTTTTGTTTGTTTTTAAATTTAATTTATATTTATTATTAGAGTAATATTCCATTGTGTACGTGGACCACTTCTTCTTGGTGCATTCCTCGGTTGATGGACATTTTCATTTCTTCCAAGTGCTGGCTATGGTAAATATTGCTGGCATACAGGTTTCCCAGCCTGTGACTTTTTGATTCTCATTTTCTCAGGTGATAGGCCAAGCAGTGGTTGTGATTGATGGACTGGTAGTTCAATGTTTCCCTTTTCAAAGCACCTACATTGTGTTTTCATTAGTGGCTCTTTACATGCCCCCCCTTACAACCGAGGGTACGCATTTCTCCACACTCCCTTCACCGTTTATTTTTTGCAGCATTTTTCCTAATGGCCATTCTGACTGCTGTGAGCTGATAGGGTTTTGTAATATGGGTATGCATGTCATGAAAATTTTTAAAATTCATCATATTCCTATGCCTTTTTCTTTTCTCTTAAAAGAAAAAACCGTGAGTACAACACAGCTCTTGAAATTGTCTTCTTCGAAGGTTGCCCTCTTCTGAATTTTTTGGTCGATTTTTGACCCCAGAAATTTTCTGGAGGGCAGGCGCAATTTACAGAACTGCAAGTTGGTGAAAATTTAGTGACCTTTTGCAGTGAGTTCAAAGCTGCTGTTGTGGGATACGTCCACAAGGAGGTAGCATTTCTCCATTCCCCAATCTGGGTTCTAGGGCAGCAGAGCCTTTCTGGAAGTCATTGTCCAGGTTGTAAATTAGAATGGAATTTGCCTGGAGAAATCCCCATAAGTTTATGTCTCATTACTTCTTCTTGGTTTTTAAAATTTTTTAAATCTGGGTAAAGTTTAGAATAGTGTTTGTCCTAGGTGTACACAATCTAGTTCATTTGGACATTATGTATGTCTATTAATGTACAGATCCTCTTCCCATATAAAATATTACAGTGTTCCGTCGACCTCCCTTGCTATATGTTCGATCTTTTTGATACATGTATATAATATGTATTTGAATATGTATAGTAACACTAATCTTCATTTCTCAATTTCCCCCCTCCTTTCCTTTTAGATGAGCATAGTTTGTTTTCTACGCCTGTGAGTGTCTTTCTCTTTGGAAATATGTTCATCTGTGTCAGTTATTAGATAATGCCATAAGTGATAATATAAGATATAGGTCTTTTGCTTTCCGACCTCCTTCATGTTTTGTGATTATCTCCAGGCTCATCTATGGTGCCTCAAAGAGCAGTGCTTCAATGTTTTCCATGGCTAATATTCCATTGTGTACATGGACCACTTCTTCTTGGTGCATTCCTCTGTTGATGGACATTTTCGTTGCTTCCAAGTGTTGCCTATGGTAAATATTGCTGGAGTGCAGGATTGCCAGCCTGCGATTTTTGATTTTCATTTTCTCAGGTGATAGACCCAGCAGTGGGTATGATTGATTGACTGGTATGGTAGCTCAACGTTTACCTTTTCAAGGCACCTCAATTGTGCTTTCATTAGTGGCTCTTACCACGTCCCCCTTAGAATCGAGGGTACGCATTTCTCCACAATCACGTCAGCATTTCTTGTTTGCAGCATTTTTGTTGATGGCCATTCTGACTGGTGTGAGCTGATAGGTTTTTGTAATTTGGGTTTACATGTCTGTAAAAATTCCTACAATTCATCATTTTTCCACGCCTTTTCCTTTTCTGTTGAAAGAAAAAAGAAAAAAAAGTGTGAGTACAATATACCTCTTCAAATTTTCTTTTTGGAAGGTTGCACTCTAGAATATTTTGGTCGATTTTCGACCTCAGTATTTTTTGGAGGGCAGGTGTCATTTACAGACCTGCAATTGGTGAATATTTAGTGACCTTTTGCAGTGGGTTTAAAGCTGCTGTTGTGGGAAACGGCCACAAGGATGCAGCATTTCTCCATTCCCAAATCTGGGTACTAGGGCAGCAGAGCCGTTCTGGAAGTCGTTTGCCTAGGTTGTAAATTTGAATGGAATGTGCCAGGAGAACCCCCCATAAGTTTATGTCTCATTACTCCTAGTTCGTTGGTTTAATTTTTTTCAATTGGGGTAATGGTTAGAATGTTGCTTGTCCAAGGTGTACATACTCTGGTTCATCTACATATTCTATATACCTATTTATGTAGAGACCCTCTTCCCGTGTAAATTGTTACACAGTGTTCCGTAAACCTTCCTTGCTATATGGTCGGTCTTTTTGATATATGTATATAATATGTATTTGTATACATATGGTAACGCTAATCTTCATGTATCCATTCCCCCCACCTTTCCTTGTAGATAAGCATAGTTTTTTTTAATAAGTCTGTGATTGACTTTCTCAGTGGAAATATGTTCATTTGTGTCAGTTATTAGAGAACGCGTATAAGTGATATCATAGGATATAGGACTTTTGCTTTCCGACTTACCTCATGTTCTGTGATTATCTCCAAGATCATCTATGGTGTCTCAAAGAGCAGTGTTTCATTGTTTTCCATGGCTAGTATTCATTGTGTACATGGACCGCTTCTTCTTTTTCCTTTCATCTGTTGATGGACATTTTGGTTGCTTCACTGTCTTGTCTATTGTGAATAAGGCTGCAGTGCAGCTTTTGCAGCCCGGGTCTTCTTCATTCTGGTCTTCTCAGGTGAGAGGCCCATTGGTGCGCCTGCTGGATTGAATGGTACCTCAATTTTTCCTTTTCAACGCAGCTCCTTTCTGTTCTCATTATTAGCGTTTAACCCTTTTACATCTCACCAGCAGCTAGAGGGTACACAGTTCTCTAAAACCTCTTCAGCATTGATTGTTTGTAGACTTTTTGCCAATGGTCAGTCGACGGGTGTGAGTTGAAAACTTTTTGTAGATTAGATTGCATGAGTCTAATACTTCCTGAGGTTGAGCTTTTATCCATTTTCCTTTCTTTAAAAAGAGAGTGAGTACAACTTACCTCTTCATACGAGCTTCGTGAACATTTTGCCTGTTTTGAATTTCTTTTATCCATTCCCTACCTCAGCACAATTTTGAGGGCAGGTGTCGTTTACAGCCCTGAGTCCTTGTGAATGGTAAGTGACCATTAGCTGTGGGTTAAAAGCTGCTGTTGCGGGAATCGGCCACAAGGCGGCAGCATTTCTCCTTTACCAAATCTGGTTACTAGGGCAACAGAGCCTTACTGGAAGTGGTGTTCTAGGTTGTAAATTAGAATGGAATGTGCGAGGAAAAAGCCCTTTAAGTTTATGTCTCATTACTTCTTGTTGGTATCTTTAACTTAATTTTTATTTCTTATCACAGCAAACTTGATTACAATGTTTTGTTTGTTCTAGGTGTGCAAGATGTGGTTCTTTCACACATAGACATATATCTATTTTTCTTCGGATCCTTTTCCCATGTAGGTTACGACACAGTGTTGAGTAGTCTTCTCTTGGTATTGCGTAGGTCTTTGGTGATTATATATTTCACATATGTTTGTATCACTCTGTTAACCTCTATACGGTAATGTATCCAATCCTCACACCTTTCCATTTGGTGAACCATAAGTTTTTTTAATGAATCTATGATAGTGTTTCTCTGTGGAAATACCTTTGTTTGTATCATTTGTTAGGTAACACCTATATGTGATATGATAGGATATGTGTCTTTCGCTTTCTCACTTACAGCAAGTTGCGTGATTACTTCTAGACTCATCTATGGTGCTGCAAATGGCATTGTTTCATTTTTTCACTAGCTCATATTCCATCTGTACATGTAGCAGTTCTTCATTGTCCACCCATCCGTCGTTGGACTTTTTGGTTACTTCCATATCTTGGCGATTGTTATACTATGCAATGCAGATTTGCGTACCTGTGTCCTTCCAATTCTGTCTTCTTAGGTTATAGGTCCAGGAATAGGTCTGCTGGATCATATGGTAGCTCAATGTTTACCTTTTAAAGGCACCTCTATTCCGTTCTCTTTAGTGGCTCTTTCCAGGTTACGTCCCTCTTAAAGCGGAGGGTATGCATTTCTTCCCAGCACCTTCAGCATTTATTCTTTGTAGTTTTTGCTGATGGTTATTCTGAGTGGTGTGAGCTGATACCTCTTTGTGGTTGAATTTGCATGTGTCTCATAATGCGTTGAAATTGAGCTGTAAGACATGTCCTTTTTATTTTTCCAGCTGTGATGAGAGCTTATTTCTTCAAAGTGTTTTCTTAAAGTATGTGTCACCATTTGAAATATTTTGGCCATTATCTCCCTCAAGACATTTTGAGGGCAGGTTTCATTTACAGCCCTGCAGTACTTGTTCATATGAAGTGACCATTAGCTCAGGCTTTAAACCTGCTTTTGCAGGTAACGGCCAGAGAGCGACAGCCTTTCTACGTTCCCCTTGCTGGCACTAGGGAAACAGTCCTACTGGCCAGTGGTGTTTTTCGGTTATAAATTAGAGTGCAATGTGCCCGGATAAACCCACAAATGTTGATGTCTCCTTGCTTTTGTTTGTTTTTAAATTTAATTTATATTTATTATTAGAGTAATATTCCATTGTGTACGTGGACCACTTCTTCTTGGTGCATTCCTCGGTTGATGGACATTTTCATTTCTTCCAAGTGCTGGCTATGGTAAATATTGCTGGCATACAGGTTTCCCAGCCTGTGACTTTTTGATTCTCATTTTCTCAGGTGATAGGCCAAGCAGTGGTTGTGATTGATGGACTGGTAGTTCAATGTTTCCCTTTTCAAAGCACCTACATTGTGTTTTCATTAGTGGCTCTTTACATGCCCCCCCTTACAACCGAGGGTACGCATTTCTCCACACTCCCTTCACCGTTTATTTTTTGCAGCATTTTTCCTAATGGCCATTCTGACTGCTGTGAGCTGATAGGGTTTTGTAATATGGGTATGCATGTCATGAAAATTTTTAAAATTCATCATATTCCTATGCCTTTTTCTTTTCTCTTAAAAGAAAAAACCGTGAGTACAACACAGCTCTTGAAATTGTCTTCTTCGAAGGTTGCCCTCTTCTGAATTTTTTGGTCGATTTTTGACCCCAGAAATTTTCTGGAGGGCAGGCGCAATTTACAGAACTGCAAGTTGGTGAAAATTTAGTGACCTTTTGCAGTGAGTTCAAAGCTGCTGTTGTGGGATACGTCCACAAGGAGGTAGCATTTCTCCATTCCCCAATCTGGGTTCTAGGGCAGCAGAGCCTTTCTGGAAGTCATTGTCCAGGTTGTAGATTAGAATGGAATTTGCCTGGAGAAATCCCCATAAGTTTATGTCTCATTACTTCTTCTTGGTTTTTAAAATTTTTTAAATCTGGGTAAAGTTTAGAATAGTGTTTGTCCTAGGTGTACACAATCTAGTTCATTTGGACATTATGTATGTCTATTAATGTACAGATCCTCTTCCCATATAAAATATTACAGTGTTCCGTCGACCTCCCTTGCTATATGTTCGATCTTTTTGATACATGTATATAATATGTATTTGAATATGTATAGTAACACTAATCTTCATTTCTCAATTTCCCCCCTCCTTTCCTTTTAGATGAGCATAGTTTGTTTTCTACGCCTGTGAGTGTCTTTCTCTTTGGAAATATGTTCATCTGTGTCAGTTATTAGATAATGCCATAAGTGATAATATAAGATATAGGTCTTTTGCTTTCCGACCTCCTTCATGTTTTGTGATTATCTCCAGGCTCATCTATGGTGCCTCAAAGAGCAGTGCTTCAATGTTTTCCATGGCTAATATTCCATTGTGTACATGGACCACTTCTTCTTGGTGCATTCCTCTGTTGATGGACATTTTCGTTGCTTCCAAGTGTTGCCTATGGTAAATATTGCTGGAGTGCAGGATTGCCAGCCTGCGATTTTTGATTTTCATTTTCTCAGGTGATAGACCCAGCAGTGGGTATGATTGATTGACTGGTATGGTAGCTCAACGTTTACCTTTTCAAGGCACCTCAATTGTGCTTTCATTAGTGGCTCTTACCACGTCCCCCTTAGAATCGAGGGTACGCATTTCTCCACAATCACGTCAGCATTTCTTGTTTGCAGCATTTTTGTTGATGGCCATTCTGACTGGTGTGAGCTGATAGGTTTTTGTAATTTGGGTTTACATGTCTGTAAAAATTCCTACAATTCATCCTTTTTCCACGCCTTTTCCTTTTCTGTTGAAAGAAAAAAGAAAAAAAAGTGTGAGTACAATATACCTCTTCAAATTTTCTTTTTGGAAGGTTGCACTCTAGAATATTTTGGTCGATTTTCGACCTCAGTATTTTTTGGAGGGCAGGTGTCATTTACAGACCTGCAATTGGTGAATATTTAGTGACCTTTTGCAGTGGGTTTAAAGCTGCTGTTGTGGGAAACGGCCACAAGGATGCAGCATTTCTCCATTCCCAAATCTGGGTACTAGGGCAGCAGAGCCGTTCTGGAAGTCGTTTGCCTAGGTTGTAAATTTGAATGGAATGTGCCAGGAGAACCCCCCATAAGTTTATGTCTCATTACTCCTAGTTGGTTGTTTTAATTTTTTCAATTGGGGTAATGGTTAGAATGTTGCTTGTCCAAGGTGTACATACTCTGGTTCATCTACATATTCTATATACCTATTTATGTAGAGATCCTCTTCCCGTGTAAATTATTACACAGTGTTCCGTAAACCTTCCTTGCTATATGGTCGGTCTTTTTGATATATGTATATAATATGTATTTGTATACATATGGTAACGCTAATCTTCATGTATCCATTCCCCCCACCTTTCCTTGTAGATAAGCATAGTTTTTTTTAATAAGTCTGTGATTGACTTTCTCAGTGGAAATATGTTCATTTGTGTCAGTTATTAGAGAACGCGTATAAGTGATATCATAGGATATAGGACTTTTGCTTTCCGACTTACCTCATGTTCTGTGATTATCTCCAAGATCATCTATGGTGTCTCAAAGAGCAGTGTTTCATTGTTTTCCATGGCTAGTATTCATTGTGTACATGGACCGCTTCTTCTTTTTCCTTTCATCTGTTGATGGACATTTTGGTTGCTTCACTGTCTTGTCTATTGTGAATAAGGCTGCAGTGCAGCTTTTGCAGCCCGGGTCTTCTTCATTCTGGTCTTCTCAGGTGAGAGGCCCATTGGTGCGCCTGCTGGATTGAATGGTACCTCAATTTTTCCTTTTCAACGCAGCTCCTTTCTGTTCTCATTATTAGCGTTTAACCCTTTTACATCTCACCAGCAGCTAGAAGGGTACACAGTTCTCTAAAACCTCTTCAGCATTGATTGTTTGTAGACTTTTTGCCAATGGTCAGTCGACGGGTGTGAGTTGAAAACTTTTTGTAGATTAGATTGCATGAGTCTAATACTTCCTGAGGTTGAGCTTTTATCCATTTTCCTTTCTTTAAAAAGAGAGTGAGTACAACTTACCTCTTCATACGAGCTTCGTGAACATTTTGCCTGTTTTGAATTTCTTTTATCCATTCCCTACCTCAGCACAATTTTGAGGGCAGGTGTCCTTTACAGCCCTGAGTCCTTGTGAATGGTAAGTGACCATTAGCTGTGGGTTAAAAGCTGCTGTTGCGGGAATCGGCCACAAGGCGGCAGCATTTCTCCTTTACCAAATCTGGTTACTAGGGCAACAGAGCCTTACTGGAAGTGGTGTTCTAGGTTGTAAATTAGAATGGAATGTGCGAGGAAAAAGCCCTTTAAGTTTATGTCTCATTACTTCTTGTTGGTATCTTTAACTTAATTTTTATTTCTTATCACAGCAAACTTGATTACAATGTTTTGTTTGTTCTAGGTGTGCAAGATGTGGTTCTTTCACACATAGACATATATCTATTTTTCTTCGGATCCTTTTCCCATGTAGGTTACGACACAATGTTGAGTAGTCTTCTCTTGGTATTGCGTAGGTCTTTGGTGGTTATATATTTCACATATGTTTGTATCACTCTGTTAACCTCTATACGGTAATGTATCCAATCCTCACACCTTTCCATTTGGTGAACCATAAGTTTTTTTAATGAATCTATGATAGTGTTTCTCTGTGGAAATACCTTTGTTTGTATCATTTTTTAGGTAACACCTATATGTGATATGATAGGATATGTGTCTTTCGCTCTCTCACTTACAGCAAGTTGCGTGATTACTTCTAGACTCATCTATGGTGCTGCAAATGGCATTGTTTCATTTTTTCACTAGCTCATATTCCATCTGTACATGTAGCAGTTCTTCATTGTCCACCCATCTGTCGTTGGACTTTTTGGTTACTTCCATATCTTGGCGATTGTTATACTATGCAATGCAGATTTGCGTACCTGTGTCCTTCCAATTCTGTCTTCTTAGGTTATAGGTCCAGGAATAGGTCTGCTGGATCATATGGTAGCTCAATGTTTACCTTTTAAAGGCACCTCTATTCCGTTCTCTTTAGTGGCTCTTTCCAGGTTACGTCCCACTTAAAGCGGAGGGTATGCATTTCTTCCCAGCACCTTCAGCATTTATTCTTTGTAGTTTTTGCTGATGGTTATTCTGAGTGGTGTGAGCTGATACCTCTTTGTGGTTGAATTTGCATGTGTCTCATAATGCGTTGAAATTGAGCTGTAAGACATGTCCTTTTTATTTTTCCAGCTGTGATGAGAGCTTATTTCTTCAAAGTGTTTTCTTAAAGTATGTGTCACCATTTGAAATATTTTGGCCATTATCTCCCTCAAGACATTTTGAGGGCAGGTTTCATTTACAGCCCTGCAGTACTTGTTCATATGAAGTGACCATTAGCTCAGGCTTTAAACCTGCTTTTGCAGGTAACGGCCAGAGAGCGACAGCCTTTCTACGTTCCCCTTGCTGGCACTAGGGAAACAGTCCTACCGGCCAGTGGTGTTTTTCGGTTATAAATTAGAGTGCAATGTGCCCGGATAAACCCACAAATGTTGATGTCTCCTTGCTTTTGTTTGTTTTTAAATTTAATTTATATTTATTATTAGAGTAATATTCCATTGTGTACGTGGACCACTTCTTCTTGGTGCATTCCTCGGTTGATGGACATTTTCATTGCTTCCAAGTGCTGGCTATGGTAAATATTGCTGGCATACAGGTTTCCCAGCCTGTGACTTTTTGATTCTCATTTTCTCAGGTGATAGGCCAAGCAGTGGTTGTGATTGATGGACTGGTAGTTCAATGTTTCCCTTTTCAAAGCACCTACATTGTGTTTTCATTAGTGGCTCTTTACATGCCCCCCCTTACAACCGAGGGTACGCATTTCTCCACACTCCCTTCACCGTTTATTTTTTGCAGCATTTTTCCTAATGGCCATTCTGACTGCTGTGAGCTGATAGGGTTTTGTAATATGGGTATGCATGTCATGAAAATTTTTAAAATTCATCATATTCCTATGCCTTTTTCTTTTCTCTTAAAAGAAAAAACCGTGAGTACAACACAGCTCTTGAAATTGTCTTCTTCGAAGGTTGCCCTCTTCTGAATTTTTTGGTCGATTTTTGACCCCAGAAATTTTCTGGAGGGCAGGCGCAATTTACAGAACTGCAAGTTGGTGAAAATTTAGTGACCTTTTGCAGTGAGTTCAAAGCTGCTGTTGTGGGATACGTCCACAAGGAGGTAGCATTTCTCCATTCCCCAATCTGGGTTCTAGGGCAGCAGAGCCTTTCTGGAAGTCATTGTCCAGGTTGTAAATTAGAATGGAATTTGCCTGGAGAAATCCCCATAAGTTTATGTCTCATTACTTCTTCTTGGTTTTTAAAATTTTTTAAATCTGGGTAAAGTTTAGAATAGTGTTTGTCCTAGGTGTACACAATCTAGTTCATTTGGACATTATGTATGTCTATTAATGTACAGATCCTCTTCCCATATAAAATATTACAGTGTTCCGTCGACCTCCCTTGCTATATGTTCGATCTTTTTGATACATGTATATAATATGTATTTGAATATGTATAGTAACACTAATCTTCATTTCTCAATTTCCCCCCTCCTTTCCTTTTAGATGAGCATAGTTTGTTTTCTACGCCTGTGAGTGTCTTTCTCTTTGGAAATATGTTCATCTGTGTCAGTTATTAGATAATGCCATAAGTGATAATATAAGATATAGGTCTTTTGCTTTCCGACCTCCTTCATGTTTTGTGATTATCTCCAGGCTCATCTATGGTGCCTCAAAGAGCAGTGCTTCAATGTTTTCCATGGCTAATATTCCATTGTGTACATGGACCACTTCTTCTTGGTGCATTCCTCTGTTGATGGACATTTTCGTTGCTTCCAAGTGTTGCCTATGGTAAATATTGCTGGAGTGCAGGATTGCCAGCCTGCGATTTTTGATTTTCATTTTCTCAGGTGATAGACCCAGCAGTGGGTATGATTGATTGACTGGTATGGTAGCTCAACGTTTACCTTTTCAAGGCACCTCAATTGTGCTTTCATTAGTGGCTCTTACCACGTCCCCCTTAGAATCGAGGGTACGCATTTCTCCACAATCACGTCAGCATTTCTTGTTTGCAGCATTTTTGTTGATGGCCATTCTGACTGGTGTGAGCTGATAGGTTTTTGTAATTTGGGTTTACATGTCTGTAAAAATTCCTACAATTCATCCTTTTTCCACGCCTTTTCCTTTTCTGTTGAAAGAAAAAAGAAAAAAAAGTGTGAGTACAATATACCTCTTCAAATTTTCTTTTTGGAAGGTTGCACTCTAGAATATTTTGGTCGATTTTCGACCTCAGTATTTTTTGGAGGGCAGGTGTCATTTACAGACCTGCAATTGGTGAATATTTAGTGACCTTTTGCAGTGGGTTTAAAGCTGCTGTTGTGGGAAACGGCCACAAGGATGCAGCATTTCTCCATTCCCAAATCTGGGTACTAGGGCAGCAGAGCCGTTCTGGAAGTCGTTTGCCTAGGTTGTAAATTTGAATGGAATGTGCCAGGAGAACCCCCCATAAGTTTATGTCTCATTACTCCTAGTTGGTTGTTTTAATTTTTTCAATTGGGGTAATGGTTAGAATGTTGCTTGTCCAAGGTGTACATACTCTGGTTCATCTACATATTCTATATACCTATTTATGTAGAGATCCTCTTCCCGTGTAAATTATTACACAGTGTTCCGTAAACCTTCCTTGCTATATGGTCGGTCTTTTTGATATATGTATATAATATGTATTTGTATACATATGGTAACGCTAATCTTCATGTATCCATTCCCCCCACCTTTCCTTGTAGATAAGCATAGTTTTTTTTAATAAGTCTGTGATTGACTTTCTCAGTGGAAATATGTTCATTTGTGTCAGTTATTAGAGAACGCGTATAAGTGATATCATAGGATATAGGACTTTTGCTTTCCGACTTACCTCATGTTCTGTGATTATCTCCAAGATCATCTATGGTGTCTCAAAGAGCAGTGTTTCATTGTTTTCCATGGCTAGTATTCATTGTGTACATGGACCGCTTCTTCTTTTTCCTTTCATCTGTTGATGGACATTTTGGTTGCTTCACTGTCTTGTCTATTGTGAATAAGGCTGCAGTGCAGCTTTTGCAGCCCGGGTCTTCTTCATTCTGGTCTTCTCAGGTGAGAGGCCCATTGGTGCGCCTGCTGGATTGAATGGTACCTCAATTTTTCCTTTTCAACGCAGCTCCTTTCTGTTCTCATTATTAGCGTTTAACCCTTTTACATCTCACCAGCAGCTAGAAGGGTACACAGTTCTCTAAAACCTCTTCAGCATTGATTGTTTGTAGACTTTTTGCCAATGGTCAGTCGACGGGTGTGAGTTGAAAACTTTTTGTAGATTAGATTGCATGAGTCTAATACTTCCTGAGGTTGAGCTTTTATCCATTTTCCTTTCTTTAAAAAGAGAGTGAGTACAACTTACCTCTTCATACGAGCTTCGTGAACATTTTGCCTGTTTTGAATTTCTTTTATCCATTCCCTACCTCAGCACAATTTTGAGGGCAGGTGTCCTTTACAGCCCTGAGTCCTTGTGAATGGTAAGTGACCATTAGCTGTGGGTTAAAAGCTGCTGTTGCGGGAATCGGCCACAAGGCGGCAGCATTTCTCCTTTACCAAATCTGGTTACTAGGGCAACAGAGCCTTACTGGAAGTGGTGTTCTAGGTTGTAAATTAGAATGGAATGTGCGAGGAAAAAGCCCTTTAAGTTTATGTCTCATTACTTCTTGTTGGTATCTTTAACTTAATTTTTATTTCTTATCACAGCAAACTTGATTACAATGTTTTGTTTGTTCTAGGTGTGCAAGATGTGGTTCTTTCACACATAGACATATATCTATTTTTCTTCGGATCCTTTTCCCATGTAGGTTACGACACAATGTTGAGTAGTCTTCTCTTGGTATTGCGTAGGTCTTTGGTGGTTATATATTTCACATATGTTTGTATCACTCTGTTAACCTCTATACGGTAATGTATCCAATCCTCACACCTTTCCATTTGGTGAACCATAAGTTTTTTTAATGAATCTATGATAGTGTTTCTCTGTGGAAATACCTTTGTTTGTATCATTTTTTAGGTAACACCTATATGTGATATGATAGGATATGTGTCTTTCGCTCTCTCACTTACAGCAAGTTGCGTGATTACTTCTAGACTCATCTATGGTGCTGCAAATGGCATTGTTTCATTTTTTCACTAGCTCATATTCCATCTGTACATGTAGCAGTTCTTCATTGTCCACCCATCTGTCGTTGGACTTTTTGGTTACTTCCATATCTTGGCGATTGTTATACTATGCAATGCAGATTTGCGTACCTGTGTCCTTCCAATTCTGTCTTCTTAGGTTATAGGTCCAGGAATAGGTCTGCTGGATCATATGGTAGCTCAATGTTTACCTTTTAAAGGCACCTCTATTCCGTTCTCTTTAGTGGCTCTTTCCAGGTTACGTCCCACTTAAAGCGGAGGGTATGCATTTCTTCCCAGCACCTTCAGCATTTATTCTTTGTAGTTTTTGCTGATGGTTATTCTGAGTGGTGTGAGCTGATACCTCTTTGTGGTTGAATTTGCATGTGTCTCATAATGCGTTGAAATTGAGCTGTAAGACATGTCCTTTTTATTTTTCCAGCTGTGATGAGAGCTTATTTCTTCAAAGTGTTTTCTTAAAGTATGTGTCACCATTTGAAATATTTTGGCCATTATCTCCCTCAAGACATTTTGAGGGCAGGTTTCATTTACAGCCCTGCAGTACTTGTTCATATGAAGTGACCATTAGCTCAGGCTTTAAACCTGCTTTTGCAGGTAACGGCCAGAGAGCGACAGCCTTTCTACGTTCCCCTTGCTGGCACTAGGGAAACAGTCCTACCGGCCAGTGGTGTTTTTCGGTTATAAATTAGAGTGCAATGTGCCCGGATAAACCCACAAATGTTGATGTCTCCTTGCTTTTGTTTGTTTTTAAATTTAATTTATATTTATTATTACAGTAATATTCCATTGTGTACGTGGACCACTTCTTCTTGGTGCATTCCTCGGTTGATGGACATTTTCATTGCTTCCAAGTGCTGGCTATGGTAAATATTGCTGGCATACAGGTTTCCCAGCCTGTGACTTTTTGATTCTCATTTTCTCAGGTGATAGGCCAAGCAGTGGTTGTGCTTGATGGACTGGTAGTTCAATGTTTCCCTTTTCAAAGCACCTACATTGTGTTTTCATTAGTGGCTCTTTACATGCCCCCCCTTACAACCGAGGGTACGCATTTCTCCACACTCCCTTCACCGTTTATTTTTTGCAGCATTTTTCCTAATGGCCATTCTGACTGCTGTGAGCTGATAGGGTTTTGTAATATGGGTATGCATGTCATGAAAATTTTTAAAATTCATCATATTCCTATGCCTTTTTCTTTTCTCTTAAAAGAAAAAACCGTGAGTACAACACAGCTCTTGAAATTGTCTTCTTCGAAGGTTGCCCTCTTCTGAATTTTTTGGTCGATTTTTGACCCCAGAAATTTTCTGGAGGGCAGGCGCAATTTACAGAACTGCAAGTTGGTGAAAATTTAGTGACCTTTTGCAGTGAGTTCAAAGCTGCTGTTGTGGGATACGTCCACAAGGAGGTAGCATTTCTCCATTCCCCAATCTGGGTTCTAGGGCAGCAGAGCCTTTCTGGAAGTCATTGTCCAGGTTGTAAATTAGAATGGAATTTGCCTGGAGAAATCCCCATAAGTTTATGTCTCATTACTTCTTCTTGGTTTTTAAAATTTTTTAAATCTGGGTAAAGTTTAGAATAGTGTTTGTCCTAGGTGTACACAATCTAGTTCATTTGGACATTATGTATGTCTATTAATGTACAGATCCTCTTCCCATATAAAATATTACAGTGTTCCGTCGACCTCCCTTGCTATATGTTCGATCTTTTTGATACATGTATATAATATGTATTTGAATATGTATAGTAACACTAATCTTCATTTCTCAATTTCCCCCCTCCTTTCCTTTTAGATGAGCATAGTTTGTTTTCTACGCCTGTGAGTGTCTTTCTCTTTGGAAATATGTTCATCTGTGTCAGTTATTAGATAATGCCATAAGTGATAATATAAGATATAGGTCTTTTGCTTTCCGACCTCCTTCATGTTTTGTGATTATCTCCAGGCTCATCTATGGTGCCTCAAAGAGCAGTGCTTCAATGTTTTCCATGGCTAATATTCCATTGTGTACATGGACCACTTCTTCTTGGTGCATTCCTCTGTTGATGGACATTTTCGTTGCTTCCAAGTGTTGCCTATGGTAAATATTGCTGGAGTGCAGGATTGCCAGCCTGCGATTTTTGATTTTCATTTTCTCAGGTGATAGACCCAGCAGTGGGTATGATTGATTGACTGGTATGGTAGCTCAACGTTTACCTTTTCAAGGCACCTCAATTGTGCTTTCATTAGTGGCTCTTACCACGTCCCCCTTAGAATCGAGGGTACGCATTTCTCCACAATCACGTCAGCATTTCTTGTTTGCAGCATTTTTGTTGATGGCCATTCTGACTGGTGTGAGCTGATAGGTTTTTGTAATTTGGGTTTACATGTCTGTAAAAATTCCTACAATTCATCCTTTTTCCACGCCTTTTCCTTTTCTGTTGAAAGAAAAAAGAAAAAAAAGTGTGAGTACAATATACCTCTTCAAATTTTCTTTTTGGAAGGTTGCACTCTAGAATATTTTGGTCGATTTTCGACCTCAGTATTTTTTGGAGGGCAGGTGTCATTTACAGACCTGCAATTGGTGAATATTTAGTGACCTTTTGCAGTGGGTTTAAAGCTGCTGTTGTGGGAAACGGCCACAAGGATGCAGCATTTCTCCATTCCCAAATCTGGGTACTAGGGCAGCAGAGCCGTTCTGGAAGTCGTTTGCCTAGGTTGTAAATTTGAATGGAATGTGCCAGGAGAACCCCCCATAAGTTTATGTCTCATTACTCCTAGTTGGTTGTTTTAATTTTTTCAATTGGGGTAATGGTTAGAATGTTGCTTGTCCAAGGTGTACATACTCTGGTTCATCTACATATTCTATATACCTATTTATGTAGAGATCCTCTTCCCGTGTAAATTATTACACAGTGTTCCGTAAACCTTCCTTGCTATATGGTCGGTCTTTTTGATATATGTATATAATATGTATTTGTATACATATGGTAACGCTAATCTTCATGTATCCATTCCCCCCACCTTTCCTTGTAGATAAGCATAGTTTTTTTTAATAAGTCTGTGATTGACTTTCTCAGTGGAAATATGTTCATTTGTGTCAGTTATTAGAGAACGCGTATAAGTGATATCATAGGATATAGGACTTTTGCTTTCCGACTTACCTCATGTTCTGTGATTATCTCCAAGATCATCTATGGTGTCTCAAAGAGCAGTGTTTCATTGTTTTCCATGGCTAGTATTCATTGTGTACATGGACCGCTTCTTCTTTTTCCTTTCATCTGTTGATGGACATTTTGGTTGCTTCACTGTCTTGTCTATTGTGAATAAGGCTGCAGTGCAGCTTTTGCAGCCCGGGTCTTCTTCATTCTGGTCTTCTCAGGTGAGAGGCCCATTGGTGCGCCTGCTGGATTGAATGGTACCTCAATTTTTCCTTTTCAACGCAGCTCCTTTCTGTTCTCATTATTAGCGTTTAACCCTTTTACATCTCACCAGCAGCTAGAAGGGTACACAGTTCTCTAAAACCTCTTCAGCATTGATTGTTTGTAGACTTTTTGCCAATGGTCAGTCGACGGGTGTGAGTTGAAAACTTTTTGTAGATTAGATTGCATGAGTCTAATACTTCCTGAGGTTGAGCTTTTATCCATTTTCCTTTCTTTAAAAAGAGAGTGAGTACAACTTACCTCTTCATACGAGCTTCGTGAACATTTTGCCTGTTTTGAATTTCTTTTATCCATTCCCTACCTCAGCA